>NW_011499869.1:316310-321741 GCF_000495115.2 Populus euphratica | reverse complement strand
TTATACTTTTTCTGCACCCTAGTAAGATATTAATTTTTTTTTAATAAATTAAAAAATACCAAAAATATCTCAACCGTTAGATCTAATAGTGTTTAGATCTGAGCCTTTGATTTCTTAGGATACAATAGGCTTTACCACACCAGATTAAAACCCAAATCAATCTCAGCCTTTCAAATAATTTGTCCTTCGATCTGGTTGCGCCACGTCAGCTGGTGTACCGAGCACTCGGTACACCGCGCCACACCCAATCGTAGCCCATTAAATCCTGACCGTCCCAACAACTTGAAGATCAAACGAATCACAGCCGCATGATCTGTTCATCCGAGATCGAACGGTTCACAGCCTTCAGACGCACGAGCGCACCATACACTCGTCCACACCGTAGCACAACCCAGAGCTTCTCTCTCCTCTCACCGGCGATTCTCTCTCTCTCCGTCGATCTACCATTTCCGGCCGTTTCAAGCCACGAAAGCACCACAGAAACGTGAATCGCCTCCTCTGAAGCAAAACCCCATTCGTTTTACACTTGTTCACCGGCGATTGTGGCCGGGAAAAGGCCGCGACCGTCAACGACCAATCGACCTTCAACTCGTCTATTCTCCCTCCTCAGGCATCAACGGCCAACGAGACCACCACCATCAGAATCCTCATCCTCAGATCTACCAGAATCAACCATCTTTTGGCCGGCATCTCACCGGAAAATTTCGCCGCTGTCAACAGTAACCGCGCGTGAGCCACACGCGCCGCTAGTGGCATTTTAGTAAATTTTCGCTAAATCCGAGGGTATTTCAGTATTTTCGCTAAATCCGAGGTAATTTTCTATGATATTTTTATATATAAATACTTGTAAATTTTTGCACGTGAAAAAAAACAACAAAAAAAATAAACCAAAAATAAATAACGACGCGGGTTCAACACCCATTTTATCATATCACTGTTTATGGGTCAAAAACCTAATTTTCAAGAATTGATATATCTATTTGTGAATGATATCAAAATAATTTTTATTTTATAAAATAAATATTATTTGTCGACACGTCTCTTTTATTTACAGAAAAGGACCGATGTCAAAAAAATTAAATACCAAATATGGATTATGTCCATTATTATTTATTTTGGTAAATCAAACGTAACTCTCCTTTTTAGGGATAAACGTCGACATTTTAGACAAAGTCTCCTAATTTTAGGGACTGATGTCATTTTTAACGCGTCTCCTATTTTTAGGGACCGACGTTAACCATGTTAAAAATTTTACAAATAAGCTCAAAAATATAATAGCATTTGAATCAAAATAAGAAAAACACACAAGTAAAGGTAACCTTTCTCTGAAAGGATGTTTTAAGGGTGGTGTCTACCTTCCCTTAATCATAACTAACCCAATACCCGAATCTCTGGGACCAGTGTCTAATTTTGGATTTCTAGTTCACTCAAATTACTAGATGGCGACTCCAATAAAAATCTTTATTTTCCCAATCAAATAAAAAAATAAATTATTCTCTTTTTTTGTTTAAAAAACAAAGAAAAAAAGGAGTGGAGCCGTCGCCCGACGTCGTGTAGCGACAATAAACACATTTTTTCTTACATATTTGGCAGCTTCCCTGTTAGTTGATAGGCAGACAAACAAAACCAGAGGAGAAACTATCTTGTTTCCTGAAATAAGACCCAACCAACCCCTGCCTTGTTTCCCTATCACCGGATCCAACACAAAGAGAGTGACGCACACAGGAAGGGAAACTGTCGGGCGAGAGAGGGATGAGAACTGGGGATGAGGAGTAGATCAGTGATAGGCGAGAGAGAACCGAGAGACAGAAAACAGGGGAATGGTGATGGTGTCCTGCCCCTTGAATTTGTGATGGTGCCCTGCTTCTTCAAAGAACAGAGGAATGGTTAGATTAGAGAGAACCGAGAGAGAGCAAGGGAAGAGAGACAACCGAGAGAGAACAACCAGTGATAGGCGAGAGAGAATAAACAATGATAGGCAAGAAAACCAAGGGGAATTAGGGAAATTTCAGAAACTGAATGAGGTGAATCAGACGAGAATGAGACGGGAATGAGAGAAACCGATTGACAGGGGAATGAGAAACCGATTGACAGGGGAATGAGAAACCGAATGAGAAGGGAATAACAGTGGAATGAAATTGAATGAGATGGGAATGAGAAGGAAATGATAGTGTAATGAAACCGAATGAGAAGATTTGGCAGATGATGATGGGAATGGCTGTGGAATGAAACCAAATGAGAGGAGAAACCGAATAATGATGGGAATAATAGGGGAATGAAACCGAATGATGGTGTCTTTAATTAGTTATGGGAGAGAGTTAGAGATAGGCGAGAGAGAACAAAGAAAACGATGGGTTTTTTTTTTATAAAGAAAAGGTATAGGTTGTTGTAGTTTGTTCATGTGGTAAATCTTTCTAATTTGTATTTGATGATTGGGTTGATTATTTTTTTTTCATACAAATATTATGGACCAGCCTTGCTACCTATTAGTGCTTAAACTCAATAATCTTTATAGTTATAGTTAACAAATCAAAATAAAATATAATTGAACCTAGCTATGAACTCAACAATCCCTATGATTATAAGTAACAAATCAAAATATAATAGAATTGAACCTTGTCATGAACTCGATCATGTGTTGTGTTGTCGCATATGAGGTGATTTTTGAAACTTATGTTTATTTAATTATTTGATAATCATATTATTTTTAAGAATTAAAATGATTGATCTTATTGATCATTGTGAACTTATGAATTGTATATTGTTAGCTTCTTTGAGCATAATTTATTGTATTAATTGTGTAAGTATTTTATATACTTTTTTTTTAATTTTTATTTCCCTATATTTTTAGGTTTTGTTATCAGAAAACTTCACTTTCATGTTATGGATAGTAAGATAATTAATGCAGCATGCATGGAAGCAGCTGTAACTGTGATAGCTACAGGGGTAGCTATTATTGAAGAAGAAAAAAATAGAATTTATATACCGAGAGAACCACGTATAAATGCAATTGCTCAACGAGAATTCTATATTGACAGCATTTTGAATCGAGGTGATCGACATTGCGTTGAACAAATTCGTATGAAACCTGTTGTATTATATAGATTGTGTGATGTTCTCACAAGTCGTAACCTATTACGATCAACTAAAAATGTGTCTATTAGGGAGCAAGTAGTTGTGTTCTTACAAATTGTAGGTCAAAACCAAAGATTTCAGGTTATTAGTGGTATATACTATAGGTCTGTTGAAACTATCTATCGTTACTTTAGAATTGTTTTAAAAGTAGTTCTTAACTTATACAAACACCTTATTAAAGATCCAGATGATGCAATTCCAGCAGAGATAATGAATAATAGAAGATTCTATCCTTATTTTAAGGTATGAAAACAAAACCACTATTTTTATAAATTAATTGATTATATTCAGAAGAAAAGGTTATAAATTATTTTTTCATTTTTATATAGGATTGTGTGGGAGCAATTGATGGTACCCATATTCCTGCAAATGTTCCTGTTGAGATTCAAGGAAAGTTTCGAGGACGAAAAGAAGAAACAACACAAAATGTTTTAGCAGCTATAACTTTTGATTTGAAGTTTATATATGTTTTAGCTGGCTGGGAAGGAAGTGCCCATGATTCACGGGTTTTAGGTAATGCATTATCAAGGTCTAATGGTCTAAAAATTCCAGAAGGTATATAATAAAGTATGTATTATATGTAATAAACATATAAAGTGTCTTATTATATAAAGATAATAATAGGGTTTTTTTTTTTTAATTTGTAGGGAAATATTATCTTGGTGATGCTGGTTACGGTATTAAAAAAGAAATCATTTCTCATTTTCTTGGAGTTCGATATCACTTGAATGAGTTTACAGAACGTTCATCGGAAAATGAAAAGGAGCTATTTAATCTTTGACACTCTTCATTGAGAACCACTATTGAGCGAGAGTTTGGTATTTTGAAGAGTCGTTTTAGATCAATTGATGGAAAATCTTTTTGGTCTTATGAAACACAAGTAGATGTTGTGCTTGCATGTTGTATTATTCATAATCACATAATGGGGGTTGATCCTTATGACTTTCTTATGGAAGAAATATGTTCGGATAGTGAACCAATTAGACGAACAATCAATTTAAGTCAACGGGAGAAAAGGAAAGAGAATAGAAAGTGGATAACAAAAAGTGAAATGATTGCCTCAACCATGTGGAATGATTATAACACTTAAAGAAACTAGTAATTGAGTGTTAATTATATGTGTTTGTTTTTATTATGTCTTGCTTGAGTTTGTATTATATTTGTTATGTATTTGGAGTAGATGTTGATTTTATTATAATCTCTCTTTTAATTATTAATTGTTAGTTTTTATATGAAATTTATTAAATCTAAATATTATATGATTTTATTTTGTTTAAATTTGTAATTTTTTTTTTATAGAAATGAGTTATACACAGAATGAAAAATATAAAGGTAAACACTTCACATGGTCTAAGCTTATGTCTCATATGTTGCTTGAGATACTAACTGAGGAGGCACTTAAAGGAAGCAAACCTTCTTCCACCTTTAAAGCAGAATCTTTTGTTAAGGTGGCTACAGAAATAAGTTAAAAGTTCAATGTGCAATGCGAGCCTAAATATGTGGACAATCATCTCAAAACTGTGAAAAAAGAATGGAGAATAATAACCAAGCTTAAAAATAAAAGTGGATTTGGATGAGATGATTGTTTGAAGATGATTATAGTTTCGAAAGATGTATATGATGAAGAAGTAAAGGTATGATAAATATTATATTTTTTATAATTTTTATGTTTACTTTTGTTTCTAAAATGTTATACAATGAACTAAAAAATTGCATATTCTATATTGTATAAACAGGCACATCCCAATCATGACAAGTATCTCAACAAAAAACTTGATATGTACAAGATAATGACAATTGTTGTTGGAAAAGATATGGCAACTGGAAATTATGTCAAATCATATGCTGATGTCAACTTGGAAGAGCACATTGAAGAGCAATCAATTTCAATTGAAAATGAAGGGGAATATGAAGAAACTTCCAAGGGAAAAGAAACATCTTCCTCTAGTACACAAAAGAGGCAACATAGAAAGAGAAATTGCATATATGAAGATAATGGTATTGAAAAGTTGTTTAAACAGATTGGAGATGTAGCATTTGCAATTCAAAGCCTCAGCAAAAATCAACTTGATGTTAATTCGTTGTATACGGAAGTGATGAAAATTGAAGGCTTTGATGAGATTACTCTTGGGGAGGCATTTGATCATTTGGTCCAAAATGAAATGTTGGCAAAAGCATTTATGGTAAAAAATGCTAATTTGAGGAAAATTTGGGTTCAGAATTTTGTGAATCAACACTACTACATGCCTGCTTCCTAAGATGGTTTGACTATGTTAAACATTTGGGTTCAGACTAT
>NW_011499869.1:238981-315465 GCF_000495115.2 Populus euphratica | reverse complement strand
TGCAAACAAACGGAGCCTTAATTATAATGACTTTTCTTAAACCCTAAATAGACTAATAATTAGAAAATATAATAGTATCTTAGTTTATATTAGACAAATAAATAATACAGCTTATCTCGGGTAAGACGTACTAAGTGTTCTAATACTTTTTTTTAAATGTAATTAACCCCTTTAGCTAGACTTTGAAATCAATTAGAGTTTCTAGTTACCCAAATATTATATGAGGACTTTTATTTTTTATTTTTAGATAAAGGATAAGAATTCATTGTTCTTTCCGCCCACATCACAAATAAAGATCTTTATCCAGAAAGGTGATACCATACACGTGTGACAATATATATTATATTGTATTAAAAAAATCTAAATATTCTACAAATATATCAATATAATATAAATATATATTTCTGATAAGGTATGGATGGGTTATGTGTCGGGTTTGACAATATATTTTACCCATCAAATAAGGTAACTATCCAAAAAATATCTCATTTATTTAGGTTGAGTCAGGTCAGTATCCTTCAAGTTTGGGTTAAATTGTCATCCTTAGGTTTGAAAAGTTAACAAGGATTTACTTTTTTTTTGTTTATTTTCTTTTCTGACCTAATCATTTAGCATTTTTTTAAGAAAAAAATGACTTTTTAGTTTTTTTATATTTTATTTCTATCAGGTTATCCAGATCTCATGACTTGAAACATTGGTTTGATAGATTAATTCAGGTTAATTCACCATTTATTATCTAGGTTACATATCTATTATAACTCAGGTTGCCCCCTTTTTTAATCACTTTTATTTTATTTATTTTTGTGTCAAATTCCATCATTTCATATTTAATTAGATAAAAATTCATCATTTTTTTTTGTTATTGAAAAAAAGTACTTTTATCAAATTATTATAGTCATTTTTAAAAAAAATTATTCAATTACTATCGGTAATTATTTTTTCTCATGTAATTAAAATAAAACCAATTTATTTTAGTTTTCTTCTTGTTTAGAAACGCGTTTATAATACCTAAAGATCATTGTTTTATAAAAAAAAAATTAGAGCTTATTTGAGAATGTGGTTGTTGTTACTTTTTAAATAACTTTTTATGATAAAATGCATGTTAATATTTTTTTTATTTTTTAAAATTATTTTTGATATCAGTACATTAAAGTAATTTGAAAATACTAAAAACATGTTAATTTAAAGTAAATCAAAAAATAAAAAATTTTCAATTTTTTTTAAAATACTTTTAAAAGGAAGAAATAAACAGACCTACTTTGACATAGCTAAATACATATGTAATTTATTACGAAATGGATATCTACTCCTACTCCTACTTAACCATATTAATATTAGAAAGTCAAGAAAGATATAAATGACATAGTTAAACTGAAATGAATACCTACTCCTACTCAACCGTATTAATATTAGAAAGTCAAGAAAAATATAAATGACATAGGAAAACTATATATCTGCTCCTACTCAACCGTATTAATATTAGAAGGTCAAGAGAAATATAAATGATAACGGGTTTAAGCTTAATTAATATAAGGATCCATCTAAGATTGAAATATTTTTGAAGTAAAACACATATAAATAGCTAGTTAAAACTTCCAGCAGTTCAAAATGAGTGCTGAAACATTTTTTTTTAATTAAAATAATACAAATACAAACAACATGACAATAATAGTAATTTAACTTAATTTTTGGCAATTTATTTCTTATTGAGAATTAGTGGTGTTTTCATTTGAAAAAACAAGTCATTTTACAATTCATCACTATTTCTAGATTTTCAATAATACAATAAAAAACACTTCGAACAATTTGAACAAATTAACAGGAATATCATATTGAAAATTAGAAGTTATTGAAGCAAATGACTTAAATATATCAGCTTTTGACGTAGGAATAATTAAGTACTAGTTCTAAGTTCTAACGGTTTGGTTTGGATAAAAAACCCAACCAAACTGATTTAGTTTGGTTTTATATATTTTTAAATTAAATATTTCCATTTTGAATTAATAGGCCATTTAATTGGAATATTTTTTATTACCTTTTCTTTCAAGCTTTAACAAATTAAATAGTTCAGTTTGATTAGGTTGAGATATGGTTTTTTTTCCTCTAAAATTTAAGACTAAAATTAATTTTTAAAAGAAAATTCTAACTGAAATTATCCAACAAATCCATAAAGCCTTTTAGTTTAATTAATTTTGAATTGATTTTTATAAATATTCTGGATAATTCAGTTTAATTGCTAACCTTATTTATTTATTTATTTGGGATGGAGGAATTCAAACAAACTTCCGTTCCTGGAATTAAATGTTTTCATAAAAGAACTTTTAGCATGAAAAAAAGAAGTCAATTTGCTTTTGAGATGGTATATTTCTCATACAATGAGTTCAAACAAACTTTCGTTCTTGGAACGAAACATGCTCATAAAAGAACTTCAAATAAAAAAAAATAGTTATTTTTACGATGCAATTTTCAATTTTTTCAGTCACCGGTGTAATTTAATTCTACGTGCAAATAGCATCTAAATTTTAGATGAGCATGTAAATTAAAAAGAAAAACAAAAAAGGAGATCCATGTTAAGATGAGTACCATAAAAATAATTATCATGCGACCATACAACAATTATCCTAATTAATAAGATATTAAAAATATCATAGAACAAAATAATTATAAATAACATTAATAACCTCTCTCTCTCTAATCTTCTTATTTTTGCTTCCGATGTTATTTTCAATTTGTTCTAATTGCTCCAATCAATATTCTCAAATGTACATTCTGTATAATATAAATTACAACACGTATATAACCAAACATTTAAGATAAAAAATATTAAATAATTACTACCAGAAAATAGGTAAAAACTAATAGAATTACAAACAAAAATAGACAAAAATAATTCTATCTCTATTCTTGTTGGTATATACAAATTGTATCTCCAATAGATTATATAGTTTTTTTGAAAAGTTATAACGATATGATGATGTGATTTTTTTTTAGATGATTTTATCAACGGAATGATCAAGAGGTTTAAAATGGGATTTTCAAACAGTGATGTCGCACAATCACCGGCGGGTATACCAATAAAAAATATCCGTAAGTGATTCCATTAGTAGTTGCCAATATATACTCATTCTGCCAACACTTTCTTTCTCTATTTCTCCTTCTTTTTTCTCTTCTCCCCCATCCTAACTCTCCCCCTCTTCTCAACACAAGTACTCAAGTTTCTTATACTTGTACGTGGTCACAACATCTCTTCTCCAAGCAATTCATTGTGGATTTTATTATTTTTTGTAAGTAAATCTATTCTTTTTAGTTTTAACATTTAAATGTCAATTTTATTATTTTTTAGTATATGCATTTTGTTAAAGAAGTTTGATTCTTTCATGATGGATCGTGATTATGACAAGACCACTTTTGATCACTGTGTATTTATGAAAAGGTTTCTATATAGAAACTTTATTATTCTCTTATTGTATGTAGATGGTATATTGATTGTTGGTCATGATGTTAAAAAGATTTAGATTTTGAAGGAAGAATTGAGCAAGTCTTTTGCAATGAAAGACTTAGGACCAACAAAATAAATTCTTGGCATGAAGATCACATGTAACAAGAAAAAGGAGAAACTTTGGCTATCTCAATAGAGATATATTGAAAAGGTACTTGAGAGATTCAATATGAACAACTTCAAACTTGTTTGTTCTCCACTTGCAGGCCACTTTAAACTAAGTTCTAAGCAGTGTCCTTCAAGTGATCAAGAATGAGATGAGATGAAAAAGGTTTCTTATGCATCCACGGTTGGTAGCTTGATGTATATCATGGTTTACACAAGACCGGGTATACCTTATACAGTTGGTATGGTTAGTTAGTTCCTCTCCAATCCTGGTAAAGAACACTGGTCAGCAGTGAAATGGATACTCAAGTATCTCAAAGGTATTTCTAGTTTCAGCTTATGTTTTGGTAATAATAAACCTGTGTTGGATGGATACATAAATGTAGATATAGTTAGTGATGTTGATTCTAAAAAGTCCACATCATGATACTTGATAAAGATTACAGGGGAAGCAGTCTTATGACAATCAAGGTTGCAAAAATATATGCATTATCCACTACAGAAGTTGAATATATTGCTCTTACTAAAGGGGGCTAAGAGTTATTATGGATGAAAAAATTCTTACATGAATTTAGCCTAGTTTAAGAGAACTTTGTGTTGTACTGTGATAGTCAAAGTACAATCCATCTCAGTAAGCATCCAACTTTTCACTCTCGATCAAAGCATATTGAGGTTAGATATCAATGGAGCTGAAGTCATTTGTTGTTGAGAAGATCCATACTGATAACAGCATATCAGACATGATGACAAAACCTCTATAGAGAGAGAAGTTTGAATTTTGCAGAAAGGAAGCAGGCTTGGTAGAGCCTCTTGAATTGAATCTCGTATGTTGATCGCCAATATGAAGAATTCCTCATATGGTATATAAGGAGAAAATTTGTTATGTGTGGTCCCATACCATGTGATGGTGGGACCACCACATTAATTGTCAAGAGATAGCAACATAAATGTCTCTTGAAATTAAAAATGTAATGCTCACTATTCATAACATATTTGAAAGATAGAAAATAAAAGAAAGAAGAGAAAAAGGGAGGAAAAAGAGACATATGTACTCTCTGTCTTCATTCTTTGATTTCTAGCTTGTTCATCGTTGGATTGGACTAAGATTTTGACAGCAGTTTCTAGACATGTTACTCTTTATTTTGAACGTTCGATCGAAGATTGGTGGTGTGAAAACTGGTTGTTTTGATAGAAATAGAGTTGTCAATATTATGAGTTTTTGTCAAATACTTCTTCTTTAATCTTGTTATATTTTAAGAATAAGTTGTTCTTGATGATATGTATGTTGTAGCCCTTAGTTGAATTTAAGGAAGAACAATTATGAACATATTATTTATTAATAGTGAAAGTTTTTAAGTGGACTACGATCTCGTAATTTTTCTCGTATTGAGTTTTTCATGTAAAAATCTTGGTGTTGATATGTATGATTGTTGCATTATTTTTATTGATTATTTAATCCTGATTTTGATTGCATAAAAAAAAATTAAAACTTATAAATTATGAATTGATCCAAATAAATTGATCTTAGTTATTTGTTTTTAGTTTTTCCAATATACAACTATGAGAAAGATAGCTAATTTCGGTGAGCTCTCTTCGATTTTCTTGGAAATGGTATCTTTAACATTGATGGTGATTCTTGGAAGTTTCAAAGACAAGTTTCCAGCCATGAATTCAACACCAAATCACTGCGTAAATTCGTCGAGACCGTTGTCGATACTGAACTATCTCAACGCATAATGTCGATTCTCTCCACTGCTATGGTTAACAATACAGTTCTTGATTTGCAAGACATACTTCAAAGATTCGCTTTTGACAACATCTGCAAGATCGCTTTCAGATACGATCCTGCATGCTTGCTGCCTGATCTCCCCGAAGCTGCATTTGCGAAAACTTTTGATGAAGCTGCCAGGATATCCAGTGACAGGTTCGCTACGATATTCCCCTTTCTTTGGAAGATTAAGAGGGTCTTCAATATTGGATCAGAGAAATGCCTTAAAGAAGAATCCTCTGAATTACATGAGTTTGCCAAAAACATCATCAAAGAAAAGAAGGAACTCAGCAACAAATCATCCCTTGAAACCATGGATCTTCTATCACGTTTCTTGAGCTCAGGCCATTCTGAGGAGGACTTTGTCACTGATATTGTCATCAGTTTTATACTAGCATGCAGAGATTCCACTTCCGCTGCATTAACATGGTATTTCTGGCTACTCTTTCAAAACCCAAAAGTGGAAAAAGAAATACTCAGAGAAATAAAAGACATATCGGAGAGTCCAGTTTATGAAGAAGTCAATGACATGGTCTGCACACATGCTTCCAATTATTTGATGTGATTATTTGTCGCATTCGACATTGAAGGGTTTTTGATAAAATAAAAATATAAATAAAATAATATATTTTTAAGCTTTTATTTTTATTTTTATTTGATAAAATAAGTTTTTATTTAAAGAGTTTTTATCTTATATTATAGTCATTAGAAATTATAACTAGTCTATAAAAATTCTACAATACATAATTGATTACATAAAATAGATGATATTATCATCTCTTAAACATTCAACTTGAAGTAAATTATATTACTAATTTTGTTTTAAATTATTAAGAATTTATTGTGTTTTATCTTTGAAGATTTGCTTATAATATTTATAATATTTCTAACTCTAATGCTAATAAATATTTAATTACAGATATTTTTAATTATGATATTGATAAATATTATATAGCAAAAAAAAAATGGTATTCGTGGCTTTAATGCTAATAAATAAACCAATAAAATGAATCTAAAATAAAGCATATATATTTTCTTATTTTTTTAAATAAAATGTATCAAATATTAAATTTACATTTCATAATAAAAATACATAAATTAAATATATAGTAAAATATCATAAAAACAATATGAGAGAAAATAAAATATCAAAATAAAAGGGATTTAAAATAAAATGGAGTAAAATAAAGAATATTGGGCGAGTTAAGCATGAGGGTCAGGTTTAGTTTTTTTTTTTTTTTAAATCTGGTTTAGCTAAGCTATTATGGGCTGGCCGGACCCAACACCCCAGTTACTGTTGTTAACCAGTAGCCTGCCCGGTTTGATTTTATTGTCGGTGTCCTACTCGTCTCGTTGCTGTTGTTTTTGTCAAGAAACTCTCTAATACATTCTAGTTTTCTTTAGTTTCACACCATTTTAATTTCGAGACAAAAATAATCCATAAACAAGAGATATTGTTGTTGAAATAAAATCTATTGGAGGTAGGTCATGGCAGTAAGGTAGCATCTTAACGACGCCCTGTATTTGCGAAGAGAGTTCAAGAGATTTAACAGAAGAAATTTACAAACACGTAAATTAAAAAATCATACACATGAATATTTCTTTTGTAGAAACATATAAATCATACAATTTAAGAAATAAAAAGACGCATAATTAATAAGAACATACAAACAAAAAGTACCTATCCTGGAAACACAAGACACATGCTTAATAATTTGTGAGGATTTATGATTTCTTTCTATATATGTAACCATAGCTTTGCAGTAATTAAATTACCTGATCTACACACAGATCGACATGAAGGGCCTTCACCCATTGAGTGCATATGTTTTCATTCGTATTTAACGTTAGAAAATGGAGAAGTTAAATATCAGGAGGAAAATAACGGTAGCTTTCCACATCGCGTAGGGACAAAAACCATGTCGGTAAAGAAAGGAGCATTGGGGCTGCAAATAATTGACGGATACATAGACGGAATGTCTAAGATTTTCCTATCTTTGAACTGCATGGATTATTCTGACCTAATTTCTGTTTCTCCTTCTAATCTCAAATATATATTGTTTTAATTAAACACAAATTCAAAACCAAACTCGAACTCGAACTCTAATTCGTGTTCATAGCTCATCAATTTCCTTATCGATATTAGGAGAATCTCTAACTTGATGTAAGAAGAAAATTAAAAGGGTATTTAGGAATATGGGTGAAGATTGCTTTTGAAAGTGATATTTGTTTAGATATATAATAAAATACTATTTTATTTTTATTTTTTAAAATTTATTTTTCATATCAATATATTAAAATAATTTAAAAATATAAAAAATATAATTTAAAATTATCTCAATGTTTTGTATTAGTTTATTTACGGCATGCGCAAGAACACCGGTCTTTTCCAAATTCAAGGAGCTAGTTCGAGAACATTAATTTGGCTACGAATATAAATAAGTTCGAGAAAGAATTTGCAAATCAAAATCCCTGCTGGTCAAAAAAAGTTAAAAGATTCTTCAACTTTTCTTTTTCTTTTTTCTTTTTTTAATAGGAAAAGATACTTCAAGAGCAATAACTTCAAAGATGATGGCATTAATTAAATGTGATAGTTTTTTTTTTAATTTAAAACTTTTAAATAAATGTGTTTAATTAAAATAATGATGGATAATTTATATCTCTGATATTCATATTTTATTTATACTTTTTAATAAGATATTTGATTTATACTTTATATACATGCTAAGAATTAAGTTGCAAAAACTTCAAATTGAATTTTGACTATTCGTGACTGCTTAATGGGTTGATATACTTTGGTACTATGACGAATAAACAACTAAAAATTCTATCAGAAATTAATTTTTAATGGACTTCTAATAAAAAAAAGGTAATTGTATTTGATTTTTTGACGTGAATAATCCGTAAGCAATCCCAATACTATTATAAAATACTGACGGGACAATAATCTTCGATAGGTTTTCGTTGACAATTAAAATACTGATGATATTTTTTTTTTAAATCCCGGCAGAGAATTCTACTCGGTATTTTTTATTTTTCTAAGTAGTGGCTATGATGCTATCCCATTGCAGCTGATACAGCGTGCAATGGAATAGCATCTTGTCTACTTTTCTTTATCTATATATTATCATTAAAGTATTTATATGATCATGGGTGTTCATAAGTTTTTGGGTGAAATCTTAACTTTAGTACTTAAGGAAGTATATAGGGTTTCAAATCTTGGCACTTAAGAATCTTATGTTTTGATTTGTTAGCACTAAGAGTTCTTCAGGATTCTTACAGCTTCTTCTTCTTCTTCTTTTTTTCCATATTCTTGTGCCAATCGACCAGGATGATTACTAATACTCTCGCATACACCAAGTACTTATGAAATATATATACTCAATATATTATGTACATATATTCTAATTTTATTCAATATTTAATCGTAAAATAGAGTAATCACATATATCAAATGAGTTTAACTCCATCCACCCTTCCACCGATCATCCTGCACCTCCAAATGGCCTCCAACAGACTGTCTTACGATTGCGCCAGCCGTCCTTGAAACCAATTCCCATCAAAACTAAAATAGGAGGCGATGGAGATTTGAGAGATATATCCCCAACACATCTGTGACAAGCCACCCTGTGGTTCAGCTATATTTTGAGAGATGTCCATCTTGGTCAGACTTCACTCTCTGCGGGAGACTTTTATTAAGCATGGAAAGGTTACTGCCCTGTTTCTAGCCAGCAAAAAACAAAATAGGAGGCGATGGAGATTTGGTTTCGTCACGATACAATCGCAGTCTACAACATCAATGTCTGTAAGCAACTCAACAACATATGGTTTGGAACATATAAGCTACGGGTCAAAATCAGGCGATACCAGTCTACAACAGCAAGGACAACACATCAGATTACTAGCAGGAAATCTCCAGCCCAACATGCTCCAGTTACTGTTACAGAGCGCGACTCCAGAAGTTATGCCATGGTGGTTCGCACAGGTCATCGCAAAGATTTGGCCGCAGCCAATCAGGAAATCTGCAGTGAGAGTAATTCTATTGTGCATATGCCTGTAGTTACTCCTGGTCCTTTGGAGGAGGAAAGGGTGAGGCTTCAAAATTACTTGGTGGGTGTAATAACCGGAGGCGTTAATTATCAGCAGATACGGGATTCATTGTCTGCCAATGCAGTGCGGTTCAATAGGTTTCGCTTTATGGGTTCCACAGAGGCTCTTATATCATTTGCATCCCATGACGCAATGATGGAGGCATTTGAAAAGGATATATCAATGTGGCGCATCTACTTTGACGAATTAAGGCCAAGCATTATTTCAGATGGTCCTATTGATCGATTTGCCTGGGTTGAGATCAGTTATCGCTACAGAAGTCTGGGGTACATTAACATCTTAAACGGTACAAGGCGCAACAGGTTCCTTACGGAATAAGTAACTATACAGATAAGGGGCTCTGACTACAAGATTTAGGTTAAGGAATTGATCCTCTGCATTTTCTAGCGTTTGAGGCTTTTGAGTACAACATTAGGACTTTCAGTCCCATGCTGGATGAAGAAGATGATGAAACAGAGTCCACGTCAGACAGTTATGAAAACATTGATGCTGCTGACACAGAGAGTAACAAAGATGGAGTTCCTCAAGCAGTAGGTTTGGAAAGAGACGTTGATGGAATGAGAGTTCACCAGGCTCAGAATGCGGGCTTGTTTGCTATTTTCAAGGACAGTTGGGATTTAAATTCTATTTCCGTTAGTGCACCTCCTGAAGTCCTGTTTCCTGAAGCATTTCAACCACCGTTATCCCTTGAGAGGGTGGTTTATTAGTTAATCGGAGTGCAGTTCCAAGCCCATCATCTATGAGCCCAAATGAAAGGCAAAAAATGGTGGCCCCTCACGACACCAACTAACAATTGTTCAGTACTTCATTTAGGCCCCCGTCTTTCACATGCCATGCAATCACAGATTCAGAATATGCCAGCAGCTGGATGCACATCAATCATCCCTACTATGTCGCATCCACTGGTCCTCGGACACAGGAAGCACATGGAAAAGCTCATCACTTCAATTGGAAGTCTGCAGCAGAGCGAAGACGTATGTGAGGTGGAATCAGAAAGCTCAATGGACTCTGGAATCAGGCAAGAGAATCTCCGCTTTTTAACAAGTTCGTGGGCAGCCTCATCAGAATCTATCGTTGAGACA
Source organism: Populus euphratica (assembly GCF_000495115.2). Lineage (NCBI taxonomy): Eukaryota > Viridiplantae > Streptophyta > Magnoliopsida > Malpighiales > Salicaceae > Populus > Populus euphratica. The sequence continues at coordinate 304,901 of NW_011499869.1, read as the reverse complement.
GAGGTGCAGGGACTATTGGAACCTGGGCAGGAACTGGGATTTGGGAATATTGAGGACTTGCAGGTGTTGGCAGCTTCCATTAGAGACCAGGTGGATAGAGAGCTGGACGATTAATGGAATGATGCCTAGTAGTTCTAATTTCACGGACGACTCTAGATAGGTATTAACTTCTTTCTTCATGAAGATTTTATTGTGGAATAGTTGTGGATTGGGTATGTCTGCTAAGAGAGTATCAGTTAGAAATATTATTAGGAAAAATGATATTGAGGTGTGCTTCCTGCTAGAAACTAAGAGAGCAACGTGTTGTGATGGTTTTATTCGTATGCTATGGAATAATTTATCAGTAAAATGGTCTGCAGTAAATTCATTTAACAAGTCTGGAGGAATTTTACCTATGTGGGATGGCAGTAAGTTCATGGTTCAGTCAATCGATTATGGTGGGCAATGGGTAGCACTTTTTGGTCTACACGTGGAGAAGCAATTTAATTGTGCAGTAATAGGAGTCTTTGCCGGAACCACAGTACATGAGAGGCGTGAACTGTGGGATGATCTCCTTATCTTACAAGCTGCATTTGCAACATCTATGTTCATTGTTGGGGACTTCAATGAAACTTTGCATCAATGTGAAAGGAATAGTGGGTTTTTGAATGCAATTGAGTCTGTAGATTTCAAATGTTTCATCTCAAGCTGTAACCTTTTGGAGCATTCCCTCTAGTGGCCACCGATACAATGGGATCATTTAGTTTCACCAAGCTCTCCACACAGCAAGCTCAACAACTAGAACATGAGGTAACTATTGAAAAGGTCAAGCAAGCAATTTGGAGTTGTGATGGGTCACCTTCTACAAGACAGCATGACATCTAATAGGGCCTGATATTTTTGATATGGTACATGAATTTTTCTGGCTTGGGAAATTACCAAAGGGGGTTAATGTCTCTCATGTAGTTTTGGTTACAAAGACAAAACTACATGCTAAATTTTCAGCTTATAAACCGATAAGTTGAGTGCGTGGCTTATACAAAATTGTTGGAAAATTGTTATCCAACAGATTGAGACAAGTTATGCCTAGCATTATTAGTGCTAACGAAACAACTTTCATCTCGGTAGGCAGTTCTTAGATAATATTATAATGGCAAATGAAGTTGTACACATTGTCAAGAAAAGTGAGCAGCATGGTTTTGTTATGAAAGTGGACTTCCATCAGGCTTTTGATTCAGTTGTTTGGGAGTATCTAGAGGAAGTGATGTCATACACGGGCTTTGGGAAGAGGTGGATTTCTCTAATCCATGAATGCATTACGAGATCTAAGTTATCAATTCTTATTAATGGTTCACCAAGCATGGAGTTAGTCCACCATGATCTACGTCAAGGCGACCATTTTGACATGGTTGTGGAAGGGTTATCAGTTTTGTTCAAGGGAGCTTCAAATTCTGGCTTGTTTAGAAGAATTAATTGCAGAAATGACATGCATCTGATTCATCTGCAATAAGCAGATGATACCTTGGTATTTAGTCCTAATGACTTCAATTCGATATCAATTACTAGAAGGATTTTAAGGTGGCTTGAGTTGGCTTCAGGTCTGAAGGTAAACTTTCATAAAAGTTCACTGGTTGGAATCAACCTAGATGATGAATAATACGGTAGGAATGACAAATGCAATATATTGCAAATGGAACTCGCTCCCAATCTAGTACTTAGGACTTCCCTTGGAAGCAAATCCAAAATGGCTCTCCACTTGAAAACATGTAATAAATAGCATCCGAACAAGACCAGGCCTATGTAAAGGATGCTTATTGAGCATGGCAGGAAGAGTGTCTTGTTAAAACTGTGTTATCCTCTCTCCCTTTATATTACATGTCTGTGTTTTTTATGCCAAAGGGAGTTGTTAGGGTCATTACTTTAATTACGAGGAGATTCTTATGGTGTGGGGGTTTAAAAGATCGGAAGGTTTATAAAGTTGCATGACAGATGGTGGTCAGGGGAAAGAATAGAGGAGGTCTAGGCATTGGTTTACTGGAAGGAAAGAACAAGGCATTGCTATTTAAATGGCTATGAAGGTTACGAGACAATAATCCAAGAAGCTGGCAAGAGCTTATTAGTAAAAAGTATTAGGCTTCCTTCACTAATGGCCTACCAATACTTCAACCACCTCTTTTCAGAAACATGGCAATCCATAAATTCTCTCGTCAGCATAGACTCTGCAGTTGGAGAGCCTTTAAAGAACAATTATTGGTATCGGGTTGACAATGGTAAACACATCCATTTCTGGACACACAAATGGTTATGTGGTGAGATGTTAAAAAATCTCTATCCATGCTTATTTTCCTTGTCCACAACACCTTCATCATGCTTGCTGGATATGGGGGAGTACCGAGTACGTCTCAGCTCAGTGGCAGTGGAGGCCACACTGGAAAAGACGCCTACGACCATCAGAAGAGGAGCAATTACAGAGTATGACTCAACTGCTAGCAGGTATAACTCTGTATGAAAACAGAGCTGATACAAGAATATGGGGAGGAAAAACAACTGGTTCTTTTATTGTCAAGTCTAGAAGCAAATTAATTGATAACATCTCTTATTGAAGGAACTTCCTTTGCTCATCCCTCTCGTGGAAAGGATTTTCCCCACCAAAGATCAAAATGTTCATATGGCTGCTACTTCTTGGCAAAGTGTGTACTAGAGCCTTCCTTACGCACCGTCATTTGATACATCCTAGTCAAGTAGTATGTTCTTTTGTGAACTTCAAACAAAACATGATAATCATATTTTCCATTCCTACCACACGCGGAGACTGTGACAACAATTTCAGAACTGGTTTGGTATTTTTAGGTGCATGCCGTGTAGAATAGATCAAATCATAACTTTATGATAAAATACGAGTTCCAGCGAAGTGCCTTAATGATAAAATACCGGATTGGAATGTAGAATTTCAACTCATTCTCCATCGTTTTACACTTTGATTAATGACCTGGAACAATAACTTTACATGCACGAGGAATAATTTAATTAGATGCCATGACGCCATTTTATCATGGATTAATAAGTGAAGTGCTTTTGGTTTAGGAGCTTTCCAATGCCTTTTTTTTTTTTACATCTCTTAATGGTTTTGAATTCTAGTTTATCATAGCTTTAATGGTAACTATCAACAATATCGTTATTATTATATATAAAAAAGAGATGTAATTAGAATGTTAAGAGCACATGTATTATGTATTATCGCAGCCAATACTAAAATAATTTTTTTTTAATTTTATCTATACCAACACATTTATGTTGGATTATTAAATTAGAGCCTATATTTTCTATTTTCAATATACACACATAGTTTGTATCTAGTAAGAGCTTAAGACATGATTTTAATTTGTTTTCATAAGTAAATCCAGCTTTTTATCAAATATATATATATATATATATATATATATATATATATATATATATTCCTCTAACAACTTTATGCCAATATTTTTTTAACTATCTTCACTTTTCAACCACCGTCACTCATGAAAATTACTCTAAAGTCAGCTATAATATTTTGTAGTAGTTAGCAGTTGTTTGAAATTATTGATTGTTGTTAAGGCTTTCATTTCTTCTATAAATGATGACAAAGAGATAACAAGTGTATGTAGTGAGTGTAGGTGCAATCTTGAGAGAAAATAAAGAGCAAATTTGCGAGAAACACCAAATGTAAGAGTGAAAAACTGGATTTTCTGGGATTGTACTGGGTTGAGTTGAGTGTTTGTATCATTTCTCCAATAATATACAATCTGCTGCCTTTATAGACGTACCCGATTTTGGGGAACCATATAAATCTGCTTACTTGTATTTTATTTTTGTTTACTTTCGGTCCAGTAAGCATAATAAATTGGTATCAGAACATTAAGGAAGCTAGAACACTGAAAAACATGTTTTTTTCATCTGTCAGTTCAAAGTTGCAGAATTTTTAAAGTTTTTAGATCTTGATTTTGACCACCTATAAAGATTCCTCTCATCGATACGAGTCCGATAGTATAAAGATCATTAAAATCAGAGTTGAAACGAGCCATGTAGAGCTTGCTGAGATTTCACCTGAAATCTACCGGAAAAACTAGATAGTGCCAAAATTCTAGCCTGGTAAGATTGTCATGTCATCTGACATGTCAACATTGAGTCATCATCCACATCATCAATAAATGGTCCATATTGCCAAATCATCAGTCACGTCATCTAATAATGATAGAATATTCTCTTGACAGAATAAGAATATTCCATTCATAGTGACAAAATATTCTTTTAGTAGACATAATATTCCTTTCCTGAGTCAACTTGGTCAGATTGGTTTTTCGACCAACTTAGATATGTTTTAGCCCCTTTTTGGCCAAGTCAAGCTTATTGCTAGCATTTTCAATCGTTCAAGACGCAATCGTAAGTTACTATTTTGGCTTTTTTTGCATAAAAATACATGTTTTAACAATTTTAGAAGTCTATTTGTAATCTAAACATATACTAATGGTTGATATTTTAGAATAAAGATTAATGGAGAATGGTAGTATACCTCTACAATACATTTCAGTATCAAGTACCAAATTTGAGGTGGAGAAGTTTGGTGGGAAAGGTAATTGTAGCATGTTGAAATGTGAAGTTATAGATATGTTTGTCCAAATGAATTTGGATTTCACTTTAGAAGATAAATCGAAGGATTTGGATGAGAAAAACTCGGAAAGGATAAATTGATTGGCCTGCAGTTCCATCCGACTTTATCTTGTAAAGGATTAGAAGTATGCCTTTTCAGAACAAAACTTTGCAAAGGAATTATGACAACCACTGGAGGACAAGTTTATAAAGGAGAATATAAAGAATCATCTCTACTTGAAGAAAAGGATCTTTCATTTTCAGCACAAGAAAGGTATTTCCATGAATGAGCATCTAAATGATTTCAATAAAATGATAACTGATTTGAAGAATTTGAATGTGAAAATTAATGATGAAGATAAGGCTCTATTATAATTGAATTCACTACCTGACACATATAAACATCTCGTCACCACTTTATTGTATGGTAAAGAAAAAATTAAATTTATTGATGTGTCCAATGCTTTGGTGAATAATAAGTACTAGAACAAGGACCAAATTAATTACAAGAAGTCAACGTTAGAAGCATTGATAATTAGAGACAGAAGAAACCCGAGACGATCTCAAGGGCGAGGGAGATATCACTTAAAACCCAGAGGAGAATCATCAAACAGATGAAATCTTGCAAAAGATAAGGGCTTTTTATCATAAAAAAAGGTACTGGAAGAAAGATTGTCCAATCAAAAGCAATAAGAAAAAAGATAAACTAACTATGAACATTGTATGAGATGAAGATAAGTGAGAATATACATTCATGGTCTCATTAATAAAAAAAAAAAAAACCAATTAGGTGAATGAGTTCTTGATTCTGCATGTTCCTATCATATATGCCCTAACAAGCACTTATTCTCGTGACTCGAGCAGTTCGGTGGAGGAGTTGTGTTGATGGGTAATGATGATGTTTGTGAGATCAAAGGGATTAGGACTATCCATCTAAAGATGTATAATGAGGTCGTCAAGACACTAATAGAGTTATGGTATGTACTTGACTTGAAGAAAAATCTTTTCTCGCTTGGAGTTCTAGAATCTATGGTTATAAGATTATCATGTATGGTGGAGTCCTGAGAGCAATTTGTGGTACATTATTTATCTTAAGAGGCACAAGGATAGGGAACTTATATTTCCTGGATGGATCTATAGTTACTAGTATAACAGTTGTCTTCAAAAGCTTAAAAAATGATGAAATAGATAATTCTAGACTTTGGCACATATGCTTAGGGCATGCTGGTGAAAAGGCTTTACAAGGATTAGTCAAACAAGGTATATTAAAAGGCACCAAGACTAGAAAGCATGGGTTCTATGAGCATTGTGTTCTTGAAAAACAGACAAGGGTCAAGTTTGGCACTGCGGTACACAACACAAAAAGGATTCTTGATTATGTTCATACAAACATATGGGGACCTTCGAAGAATGAATCTATTGAGGTAATCGTTGGTTTGTTATTTTTATTGATGATTTCTCAAGATGAGTATGAGTGTATATAATGAAACACAAAGATAAAATCCTTGATATCTTTCTGAAATGCAAGAAAATGGTGGAGACTCAAATTAGAAGGCGAGTTAAGACTATTTGATTAGATAATGATGGTGAGTACACTTTAGATCCTTTTTTTGAAGTTTGTCATGATGAAAGGATCAATCTATATTTTATTGTTCATAAAACACCACAATAAAATAGAGTAGCTTAAACTGTATATTGGTGGAGAAAATCCGATGTATGCTATCATATTTGGGACTAAGCAAAGTGTTCTAGGCGATACATTAAGTTATGATCATCATATTATTAATCGGTTACCTTCAGCAGCATTAAATGGAAGAACCCCCTTAAAGGTATGGTTAGGCTTTCCTATAAATGATCATGACTCTCTATATATATTTGGTTGTTTAGCATAATATTATATTACCGAGTTCAAGCTAGGTCCTAGAGCTAAGAAAGCTATATTTTTAGGCTTTAGTGGAGATGTAAAAAGCTATAGACTCTGGTGTTCTGAATTAAAGAAAGTGATTTTGAGTAGAGATGTGACTTTTGATGAGTCTGGTATGTTACAACAAGAGAAATCATAAGAGAAGGAAAAATTATCTAGTTGTGCACAATAAGTGGAGTTTGAGACTTCAACCATTCCTATAAAAACTATTCAGGCAATTCATATTGAAAGAGATTTAGATGAAAGTTCAGAATAAAACAACTCTAGTAACTACATAATAAGAATCCATTACAACGAGTAAACCAAAAAGAGTTATCAAGAAACCTACTTAGTATTGTAACATGGTAGCTTATGCACATCCAATGATTGATGATGGAATCCCCTATACCTATAAAGAAGTAGTACAAAGTATAGAAAGTGCAAAGTGGAATTAGTTAATGGATGAAGAGATAAAATCTCTCCACAAAAATCAGACTTAGGATTTAGTATAACTCTCTAAAGGAAAAAAGACAATTGGTTACAAGTGGGTATATGTCAAAAAGAAAGGTAATCCTGGAAAAGACAACATTCATTTCAAAGTAAGATTAATAGCAAAAGGCTATGCTTAAAAGGAAGGGATAAATTATAATGATGTATTCTCTCCAGTTGTTAAGCATTCATCAATTCATATTTTGCTAGCCTTGGTTGCACAATTTGATTTGGAGTTAGCCTAGTTGATGTGAAAATTGTCTTCCTACATAGAGATTTGAAAAAGAAAATTTATATGTCTCAGCCAAATGGTTTCAAAGTCACTAGAAAAGAGAATTGGGCTTGTAAACTGAAGAAGTCATTGTATTAATTGAAACAATCTTCTTATCAGTGGTATAAGCGATTTGATAAGTTCATGACAAAATATGGATACACACGGAGTTAGTTTGACAATATTGTATTTTTTTGCAAACTTATTGATAGTTCTTTCATTTATTTGCTCTTATATATGAATGATATATTGATTGCATTAAAGAACAAGATAAAGATTGATAGATTGAAAGCTCAACTAAGAATTGAATTTGAAATGAAGGATTTTGAAGAAGCTAAAAAGATTATTGCCATAAAGATTCAGAAAGACAAAAGAAAAGGCATAGTTTGTTTAACACAGACCCAATACTTGAGGAAAATTATATAGAGATTTGGGATAGATAGTAAGAGAAGCTTGTAAGCACACCTCTAGCTCCTCTTTTGAAGCTAAGTGATTTAATGTCTCCATGTACAGAGAAAGAACACAAGCATATGGCTCAAATTCCATACACAAATATAGGTGGTACATTAATGTATGCAATGGTTTGTATGAGACCAAATATTTCACATGCTGTCAGTATGGTGAATAGACATATGCATGATTCGCGAAATGATCTCTGGCAGATAGTTAAGTGGATTCTATGACACATTCATGACACAACCAATATTGATTTGAAGTCTGAGAGGGATGATAGACTCGGATGAAATTTAGTTGGTTATGTGGACTCGGACTATGCCGGTGACTTAAGCAAACATTGTTCCATAATAGGTTATATGTTGACACTTGCTAAAGGGCCTGTAAGTTGGAGGTCAACATTACAATCAATAGTAACTTTGTCAACAATTGAGGCAGAGTAAATAGCATTAACGAAAGCTTTCAAGGAAGTTATTTGGTTACATGGGTTGATTGAAGATTTGGGAATTGTTCAAGAGCACGTGGATGCCTATTGTGATAGTCAAAATATTATTTGTCTTGCAAAGAATCAGGTTCATCATTCCTGCACCAAGCACATCGATGTTTGATTTTATTTTTTTAAGAAATTATGGATGAAGGGAATATTCTATTGCAAAATATTAGTACAGTAGATAATCCAACTAACATGCTCACAAAATGTGTCTCAAGGATCAAGTTCCAACATTGTTTGGACTTGGTTAACATCTCTTAGTGTTGAGCACCTTTAGGGTATAGTGCTATATGACGTATTAGAGGCAGTATTGATTGATCACAAGAATTGGATGAAAAAATCTTGCCAAGGTGAAAATTTGTAGCAACTTTATGTCAACATTTTAAACCACCATCACTTATGAAATTTACTCTAAAGTCAGCTGCAATATTTTATAGTAGTTAGTAGTTGTTTGGTAGTTATTAGTTGCTGCAAAGACTTTCATTTCTCTTATAAATGGAGACAAAGAGAGAGCAATAGAAGAGCAAGTGTGTGCAAGTGTAATTTTGAGAGAAAGAAAAGAGCAGATTTGAGAGAAATACTAAGTGTAAGAGTGAAATACTAGGTTTTTTGAGATTGTACTCGGCTGAGTTGAGTGTTTATATCATTCCTCCAATAATATATAATCAGCTACCGTCGTGGACATATCCGGTTTTGAGGAACTACGTAAATCTTTTTTTTTTATTTGCTTTCAGTCTAATATGCATAACAATTCCATGCCTTAAAAACATTAAATTAAAAGAAAGATTGATTTAAATTAGTTTATTTTATGTGATCACATTTCATTTAATTAAGATGAAGTTGAATAAAAATAAAATATTTATTAAAATATAAATGTCGAATATATAATACTATATTTGAGGGGATGCATGTGAGAGTGTATTAATTTGTAGTCATCTAGGTTAATTAGCATAATAACAAAGGAGATAAAGAGTTTGGGCAATTGAAAAATATTATGAAAAACTCAAAGTGCTAATAAATCAAGCATAAGACCTTTAAGTGAAAATCTTGGAATCGATCAGAATCCTTAAGTGGAAAGCCAACAGTAATTAATTTTTTGCACATTGCCCTAATTTCTTTAATCCAATTGTTAATGCGTGAAATGCCCTTCCCTCTCACTCTTCTTTTACTTTAATTTCTTAAATTCCTTTCGGTTTTATGTTCAGGTAATGTATTCTTAACCTAGTCTTATTATCAGTCAGTTCTTTCTATATTTCTAATTACTTTATAAAACAATAGCTTCTCTCCAAAATTAGAATATTAAAAACTACCCTAGCATGCACAAACCACATCTGATGTTTCAAAAAAATAAAATAAAAATAAAAAATTCAACTGCACTAATGAATCTAGCTTCAGTGTTCAAGAATATAGATGTATTAATCTGCATATGAAATACAATACAAGTGTTGAAAAATAAAAAACAAAAATAACATCATTGTTGGTTGTTACGGTTTCCGAGTTTAAGTGAATTTGTGTTAGAAAGTACTGACTCGAGGGTATTATTTGCTTTCTTTTTGTCTCTGCGTACAAGATCATTTGTTTGACGACATGTTAAATATGTTATAAGCTTAATTAAATTGGTCGGAAAAATTCAAATAATGATTTTATATTAATTTTTTTATAAATTTCTTAAATTAATATTATTTTATTTTATTTTTTCTGGTTTTGTTCATTATTTTCTCATGGAGTTTTTCTAACCCCTTTAGTTTTTCATTTTTATTTTAAAAAGAATGAAAATAGTAGAATATTTCAACAGCAAATCACTTAGTTGATTGAATAAGCTATGGAAACAATATCGACGGTACAATATTCAACACAAATTCTCAACATGTTAATTTTATGTATTGTATTGATTTATATTTATATAAAAAATAAAAATATTTTAATATATTTTTAAATAAAAAATATTTTTTAAAAAAAACTATGGAATACGCACTCCTAAACACCTTCTAAATTTATTTTTTTCACATCGGTAATTAAAACCCTTTGAATATAGAAAGCTATAAAAAATTAGCATAGGCGAGCTAGGAAATTTCGTTTGATGTAGCTCTCCTTTAGTGGAGCGGCTTCAACTTCCATTCCACCTATATATAAAGGTGAAGCTGAGCACCACGGGAGTTGCTCATTGCAAAAACCTAACCTAAGGTTATTGGTGAAACAGTTCCAAGAGAGAAGAAACCCTTATCCGGCCACTTGTGCTCGTAATCTTCTAAATATCTGCCTCAATCCTTTCATAAATATTTGAAAAATTATGAAAACGAGCAGAAACTTAATACTCTGCAAGACAGTGATGATTGTAATTATCTTGTTGGTTCCTGCAACCAAACCTTTTGCCGATTCTAGGTTCTTGAAAGAAAAGAAACCAAGTGCTGGTGGTAGTGCTGATGCAGTTGATGAAGTTTCCCTTCAAAGGAGCCCGGTCCCTCCATCTGCTGCTTCACCATGCACTAACATAAACAAAGGGAACTCCAACGGTGGTCATTGCCCTTAATCAAAGGTAAAATTGCTTGTATAAAATATGCATGCCCTGGTACAAGTCACCACATGTGAAGTTTGTGGTTAATTATAGGTATCATAAGACTGAGATGTAATTTATTTCTCTCCTCTTTTTTTTTATGTTTGGATTCGATGTAAGAACTATTTATATATATCATCCATTTGTGTTTAGATAAAAATACTTGCTTCTTCTGAATTCTTCTTTTCTTAGAGCACTGCACTCTGATCCCTCTCTCTCTCTCAGTTCCTATATAAATGTAAATATAACTTAAAAAAAAAAATGAAGAGCAAGACTGTTCTCTATTCTAGTTTTTAACTGTATTCTAAGGCTGATTTGAGATATACAGAATCCAGACTAAAAAGAATCATCAGAACTATCGCCGGTACCTTGATAATAGGTGATCAGAGAGAACTGAGCGCGCGCGCGCATGTTCATGCATGTATAGCATGAAACTGAAAGAAAAATAATTAGCACAACATTTATCTCTTGTAACCACATGCTAGTCTATCCATTTACCATTTGAATTTAAGTTTAAATGATCAATATCTGGGATAATACACATGACTGAAATCAAATTTAAGATTTTGATGAGAATATTCTTATTCAGTACTCCAAGTACCCTTCTTTCTATATCTATTTATGCATGTATGATGCTTGTTTAATTTGTGATCCTTCTCTTTTGCTTTAATGGGAAACCCTATCGACTGGCGTTGTTTTGAGTTTTATAGTGGAGCTGGTAACATGAGGGAACCTTTTTGGATACCTTCTCTTATGATTCCGGTGGATGATATATTTAGGGTTTCATTTAGAAATGCTATCAGAATCCATATTCCCCTGGATAATGGTGAATTTTTTTCTTATTTAATAAATCTTTTTCATTTAATCTACTCAGTCCTTGAGTCCTTTCTACTTTTAGAAAGCTTTTTTTGAGATTCCGATTGATCCCAGTAACTAGAGCGTGATTTCTCTTTTTTTTTTTTTTGTTGAATAAATTAGGATGTGGTTTATAAATTGATTTGCGCATTGAATAGTATATACTATGGGAACGATCCATCAACAAGTTTCGATTTTATCATATATCTAACACTTGCTCATGCTTATATTTGGGACGACGAAACTAAGACCTTCGGGATTTAAAGTGTGTATTGGCTAGAAACTAGCTGCTCTTTCTTTCTTTTTTTGACAAGCAAATGAGATTAAGCCAACAGATGGCAAAATAAGCAATCCAAGGGGTCACAATGAAAAAATAGATACAGGGAGGAAATGAAGGAACCCAAGCCAACAAACTAGCCCGGGGAATGACCAGCAGACATCATTTTCCCAACACAAACTCCGATACTCATCTCTGGCTACTTTTAGAACAAAGAATGGAAGCTACATAGCACAGAAAAAGATCTGGGCTAACCCAAAAAATACATGGCTTCTTTTGATTTTAATTCATAATCCCTAATCCAAGTGAGCATGCTAATATTAATTTATACCTTTTCTTCCCCCTTTCCGACGTTCTTGAAGACTTGAGTTGCTTTCGAAACCATCGAAACAGGTGGGACTAATTCCGGTGTTTCTATCGGAATCCAAGAACATACTTTTGGATTAATATGTTTTATATTATTTTATTAATATATTTTTTTAAGTGAAAATTTTTTAAATTTAAAATTTATATAATTTTTCACTACTTGTATTTAATTCTATCGGAATCCAAGAACGTAAGTTTTTTTTTGCCTTATTGTTGAATGATCATAGTTGATCAAAAGATAAGACCCGGAGCACTCAATCTCTTTTAAAGAGCAAAAACTTCTAACATATCATGAAAGTTAAATGAAGGCTTTTTAAATAGAAGAAGTTATTTGTGAGATTTGAATTCATAACTATTTAATTGTTAAAAATTAAGACTATATAAAAAGATATCTTAGCCTAAAATTTTAAGCTAAATAAAACGTTAAGATTAATAATGTTTCAAAATTCAATATACTCAGGAATGAGTTTATTAAGTATTTGGATAGTGATTAGTCACAAATTCAAATCAATATTCTTTTCTTCAAAGCTCACAAAGTAAAAGATTTGGGGTAGAAAATCTAACACTTACAAAACGATCTTTTTTTTATAAGGTTTAGAGATCTTTCGATGATAAAATCAATTATTTTTAGTAAAAAAATATAATAAATACTAGAAGGAACTTTAAAATTTGAAAACAAGTATATTTGTTCTTGTTTTGGTATGGCAAATACTTTGAGAATAAAAATATAAATACTTAAATAATAGAAATTATAAATCATTAATTAGGTGATTCAGGGGGTATTTATAATCCTTGAATCTTGTTGTATTGATTGAGTGAAGAGGCTGGAGAGTTATTTTCTTATTATAGCATTAATAAAAGATAAATATCCCTTACACGATATTAACGGGGGATAAATATTTATATCACTAATGAAATAGAAATATAGTAGGCCCTTCAAAGAGTTTTTATACATGTAGAGAGACAAATATCTTTGACATAAATATTTTACATTAAAAGTCTTAAGAATAAGTAAACAGGGTCTTATAACCCTAACATAGACCTAAAACAACCTCAGGACCAATTGAACTTGACATGTAGCCAAGTTCAAGAATAGTAGGTCTGCTAGCTTCCTAGATCCATGTCTACCTGAGATTAGCATATGGCTACTCTAAGAATATTAGGTTTGATGGTCGTCACACTCTTATTTATTTGTACTTAACATGTGATTAAATTCAAGTATATTATATTTGTTAATTTGTTAAATTTATGTTTGATTAAACTCAGCACGTGGCCGAACCCAAGTATGCTAGGTCTATTATTAAATATTTTTAGATAAGGGTTTAGGCTTTTTCACAAAACCTCAAAAATATTGATTCATCAAAGATCTATGATTTATATTATTACAAATAGTAATAACTTTCAATTGTATAAAATGGGGTTTGTCTTGACTGCTGGTGTTCAAAATTTTGTTCTTTGTAACCTATGGATATTCAGTAAAGAGAATAGAATGTACAATATTACTTGCTGTACAGGCTCGAGACTCCTCGTGCGATCAAGAATTTTTGCACACCGTGAAATTCTTAGTAGCGCAATAACAAATGACTTCTGCAAGTTAATTTTGCTTTGCTCAATCCAGTTCATAGTCCCAACTACCAATCTGCCAGCAAATATTGCACTTGAGATGCACTTCATTCCAGTCTTCCTTAACAAATTGATATTCAAAAGCACATGTGGTCCCTAATTTCATTAGATTGCCTGCGAAGAACAAAAAAAAAGAATCAATAACTCTATCTCTCTTGATTTGGTTGTCGACCATCATCTTGTCTTATTATTTTGTTGCAGAATGTATATCCGCATCTCTCATCTATGTTGAAGCTAGATCTTCTTTGGGGGTATATAATCTCACCCAAATTCATGAGCAAAAAGACGCAAAGAAATCACGTGCTTCCTCCTTGCACTTATGAAATTTATCTATGCCAAAATGCAGCTGGTAGGTCTCCTCTAGCTTCATCAATTTCATGGCATAGCCAGCCATTTCCACAGGGTAATGATTAATTAATTGCAGTATTAATTAATGTAGTAGCGTAATCACTAGAAAGTCTAGAATATGCTTTTGAAAGTCATCCGGGCCATGATCGCTATTTTATGCCTTAAGCATGCCTTCCCAATTGAGATGGCCGGTTTGCATTTTTTAGCAGCTACGAGGAATCACCACAGATTTTAGCAAATGTAGCTATCAATCTTTCTTGAGGAGCTTTTAGTAGTGGGGCTTAAGGAGATTGAAGGCAACCGATGAGCCAATTATTTACTACTCCTTATTATTTTAACTATATCCCTTCGACTGTATTTGAGTTTTGATTTGCTTAAGCTATACACACTACCATAAAATAAAAAAATACTGATGAAATGAAATATTCTGTAAGCATATAGTGAGGATTCCATTGGTATTTCTCAATGCTAATAGAATATTATAGTCAAAAACATACTTGTCAAGGTTTTTTATTTCTCATTTAGAAATACCAACAGGATATTTTATTGGTATTGAAAAGAATATTCCATCAATGTTTTTATTTTTTAATTTTATTTAGAATGTTATGATCGCAAAGCTAATAATAGTTTATAATTGTTGCAAGTGAACGTGCGGCGTTAGGGGCAGGAAGTCACCACCTAATTGTTTGGTTTAGAATAATTAGGAAATTCAAATATATTGGTCTTATCAGAGATTTTAAGTATAAATGATTGATTGTGGCTAAAAACTGTACTAACATCCCTAACGCACCCTACATGAGCTAAGCAGCATTGTGTAGTCTAAACGTGGTTTAAAGGTTTTAATGGGTGTCGCATGTGTGAGGTGTTGCTGCAATTATCCACTACTCAATGAAAAATATAATGATCTATCTAACAAATGTAGAGAGACAAGGAATTTTTATCTCTTCTTGTTAAAAATAGAATAGAAGTTGTCATTTACTATTTTGCTCACTAAGAACCCTAACTAGTCTCATAGATTGGGTATAGAGATTGGTTGCTTAAAGGTAAAGTATTAGCACCCCAAATACACCCTATCTAAGGTAAGTTATATTATTTTGTTGTCTAATAAAAAATTATGGTATTATTTTATTTTTTTAATTATTGGTCTGTCTAAGATTCAAGAAAAGTTCTTCTTAATAAGGAGGTTTTTCCCTTAGTGGGATAAAACTTAACCATTCCAACATCTAAAAACAAAAAATTTAATATCCAAAATAAATATTACATGTAATGTCATACCCTGGATACTAAAAGACAAACAAAATAAATTTTTTGTTGTTTTTAAAATTTTGATCAATGTTCTCTGACTTTAATAAACTGCTTATTAAAGCCAAAATACATATTAAAATATTATTTTTTCATGTATGAAAAATACAATATGATTTTTTAGCTTTGAGACATTTAATTACATGCATAAAAATATATTTTTTTTCTTAAATTTTTTTAAATTGACAAACATTAGGTATTACAGGATTTGTATTTTTTGATATAAAAATACAACCTCATATTAAGCAAAATTTAGTAAAAAAAATACATGAAAAAAATATAATTTTTCAAAAGTATTTTTTTAAAAAAAATTAGAATTGGGTTGGACCTAGCCCAAACATTTTGGGTTGGGCTGGGTCTGCCAACCCATCTAAATAGTGGGTCTATCTACTGTTCACGTGCAACATGAAAAATGGTGAGACTCGAAAAAAAAGAAAAGGAAAAGAAAAGGAGGCTAACCTAAGATGGCTCACGGTGCTACTAGTGTTGTGGTTCGTCATGGTTCTTCTCCATTTTCCTCTCTTTTTTGCTTCTATCTCTTTATTTTTCTTTATTTTTTTCCTTTTTTTTCTATATTCAAACCATTCATAAATCAAGTTCCTTTCATAGCTCAGGTGTCGGTTATACCATACATTATGGGCTATGAAAGTGCCAAGCATTTGTTGTACCAAGTGTTATACAACATAAATCAAGATTAGTCATTTAACAAGCAAAGTATTAAAGAGTGAACAAGATAACAAATATAAAACATGTTAGTATCAAACATTAAAGTCCATATTAAGTTTACATTATACTTATTCTTACACCATTAGTGTAACCTTTTCACCTTGACATAACTAACTTAGCTAGACATAATGAAAGAAAGCAAAATAGATAAACAAAATAAGAACATAAAAGTTAACTAAGTAAAGGAAAGGAAATGAAAGGCATAAACTTAATATTAATGAAAACAAAGCATAAAAAATACAAAGAGAGAAAGGAAGAGCATGATCTTGATCTGGAAACCAAGATGCCTAAATGCATGGCAAATGCCTCCTTTTATAGGCCAAAATTGGGAACTATTGATTTGATGACTAATTGATAAGTGGGTGTCCAACTTTTGACTTGGTGACAATCCTTATCTTCTCGTGTTTTCCCAAAACGTCATTGATAACGTCAAAATTGGAGCCACTCAACATGAAAGTTGTAGGCAATTGTCTCAGCTTTCTTGTGTAAACAATTCAGCTCGTTTGGATTTCTAGAACTCTAGATGTGGCCAAAATACTTAACAGTGCTAGGGCTGGAGGACAAATTCGAGCTTCTTTTTTGTTACTATAATTTAAACTTGAAAATGGCCTTTTTAGATCTTGGCCTCCATATGAAAGTTGTAGGCCTATATCTTACCTTTCCATCCATATAAAATAGACCTAAATCTGAGATCTATAGCTCCAGATATGACTCAATTACCGAACAGTGTTCTGGTTTGGATTGTACCGACATCTCTTTTCTAATTTTGGTCATCTCTTTGCCCTTACAATTTAAGTTCTTAAAGTCATCAATCAATTCTTTCATTTATATGGTAGGCCTACATTTAAAATGAATATTTACCATAAATTAAAGGTATCTTATATTATTAGATTTATTATTATAAAACATATTTTAGTTAAGGAGTTATTGATACTTCAAGTGCAAAATGATGATATAAAACCATGATAAAAATGCACTTTTAAGTACTAATCATTCTTCCTCTAATTCTTTTCTCTCTTTTTTTTCTTTTCTTTCCCTTTCTCAGCTACCCCTCTCTGTATTTAAAGGTAAAAACATATGGGGGGAACCCCTACTACCCCTGCCCAAGGGGTACGGTAGCCTAGGAAGTCACTGTGTAGCCGCCTCATGAACGCTCAAAGGGGTACGTTCCATTTGAATTTCAGCAAGTAGGGAGTGGTGTTGGTGTCTTTGAAAGGGAGTCGAGGTCTTTTTAAAGGGAAAGGCGGTGGAAAACAGAGGAAGAAAAATCTTCTTTCCCTTCTTCGCGGTTCTAGAGGAAGAAGAAAAGCTACAGTGCCGTTTAAAAGGGTACCATTTTAAGATGTCTTTTTTTTTTAACAGTGTATGAAATAGCGTCCGTTTAACCAAAACACATCGTTTCATTTAAATGGAAATGACACCAAACTTATGCCAAAGTTCAAATCAGACTTCAATTTGTAACTTATTCAATCAAGTTCTAAAATATAATTTTAATTTAAAAATTAATGTAAGTGTATCCCTGTCAAAAATCAAACAACAACCTTGAAGTTTATCATCTTTTTCACTTTGATCCTTTATCTTGAACATGCAATTTGACCATCAATTAATCAATAAACTTTTAATTTATTTAATTTAGCCTCTGATTCAGTTTAATTATAGCCCCTTTGTTTACACGCGTTTTGCATTTTGGTTTTTGATTTTGGATTTCTTCAAATAAGTTCTTAATTAACCATTAAACTTCAATATTTATGCAATTAAACCCTTAATTTGATAAATTAACCCTCAAAAATTATAATTTAACCCTAGAACTTTAATTTCTTTCAATTAAAGCCTAAATTGACTTCAAAATTAATTTTTTTTATAATCGAATCCTCCATAAATTCAATTAAACCTTCAATAACATTTAATTGAGTGTATAAATATCTGATTTTGAACTTTTCTTTCTCAAATTGAATTTTTTTTGTGAGTCAAGCTCTCATCAATTAATGATATATTGTCAAATTTTAATCTTTATATTTTAAATTTCCTTAACCAATCTTAGTTATTTTTTGGGCACTCTAACATCCTTTTTTTACTACTATTATTTTCTTTCTCTTGACTATATAATTTTGTATTATTTTTTTCTTTTGTATTTTTTTTTTTATGCAAAGACCTAAAAATGGGTTACAACAATGGGTTTCTAACTAGTAGTCTGTCTGTGGCTTAGGATAAAGATTTATTCAGGTGAATAAATATGGTGTTTTGAATTTATTATAGGCTTGTGTGCCTAAATAAATTTTTATGGAAATGATCCATAAAAATGCCTTAATAGGGTTTATTATCTTGAAAAGCAAAAATATTTTCCCTAACTTATATCATGTGATAAAAAAATCTTAATTAAAATTAATGAATACCTAAAATAATTATATGAATTTTCTCCATGATACCTTTAATGAATTGATTTTTAGATTTACTACTGTTGAAATTGTTCATTCGATCAACTTTATGATGAAAACATCATTTAAAGAACCATTATTTCAAATGAGTCAACTTCATGATTATCCTAAATGGATGAACATGGTAGATGTTTTTTGGAAAATTTTTTAGTTTAGATAAAAAAGACTCTAGTTTGAGTTACTATTTTTTAAAACTAATTAATGTTTGAAATTAATTCAAGAAAATTTTTGGTAAGATAAGAGCAATAAGGTGTTTATCAAGAGAGTGTAAGAAAACCACAATACAACTAAGTAAGTTTAAATCAACTAATGTTATATTATAGTAAATTTATATTATTTTATTTCCTTACCTTATTTGTTTAACAAATATTTTTTCCAAGTTGCGTGATTTGTGGCACTATGCTGATAAAAAACCAATTAGGCCTATAACAAAGTAATTGAAAATTGTTTCAACAATTTATGAAATTAGAAAGTTTTCGAAAATGCTCACAATCTAGTACACAAAACAAAAATAAAGAAATTCATGGTTCAATGAGCAAGCACACTAGAACAATTATTAGCTCATTGTTATATTTTTTAAGTTTTATTTATATGTTTATTTGTGAGATTTTTAACATACTATTTAATTTACAGGAAAAACAACTTAGGTGAAAAAACTCATATAAAGTAGGGGGATAGGACGCAAAAAAAGAAAAAGTTTATCGATACAAGAACAAAAGTGTTTGTTGTATGCTTTTTATATATAGTTGTCATTGCTTCAAGATTGTTTATTTGCATTAATATTATGAAATAAAATTGGATTTAGGAATTTAACTTTTTCTTTTTTGTAAGAGACATATAACACCAGTATAATTGTGAAATTTGGTGAAGACACGTCTACCTATCCTACTCACAATACCTAATTATGGTTGAAGGCTGTTGCAAGTGATGGACTTTATATGAATCAAGTTTATAATATGCCTATGACATCGGCACAAGAAATGAGGACAAACCAAATTGTTTAAACTATAGACACATCAGCTTGTAACCCAAGCAATGCATCGCAAAACTTTGATGAACTGGTTTAGGAGCAACTACATATTGAGATGTAAAATATAAAAGCATAGATGATGGCAGAACTCCAATAAAAAAATAGGATGTATTTGGCTCAATTAAATGCATATACATGTATACATTTTCCTCTCCCTTTTGGACCTTTTAGCTCAAGATCTCCCGACCCCCTGTTATCTCACACAAAATTATCAATAGAAGATTCTATTCCATCAATGATTTTGTTAGAAATTTCTAGCAATTTACTGATGCAAACATTGATGAAGAAATTTGTCAACATAATAGTTATGATGTCATATTCCATCAACATTAAAAAATTCTGATGGAATTGAAATATTGACGAAATATATTTCGATAATAGTTATTAATAATTTCATTAACCTTACTCAATGCCAATAGAATCTTCATTATATGCCTATGAAATATTGCATTGGTATTTTTTTAATATTTTGATAGTGATTTGACAAGTAAAAAATATTTTTTCAGTTTTTTTAATTGCCTTGCTATTCTCAACTGCAATTTCCATTGAAAATTTTTCATTAAAATTTTCATAAATAAATAATGATGCAATATTTTTCATCATCAATTTCATTATTTTTTTTTAATTTTTGGGTGTGTGTGGGGGAGAGAGACGCTTTTCTTGCCATTATATCATGTTTCCACATACTTTATAGTTTAGTATTTTCTTTCCATGTATCGCCTGGCTGGCCATCCTCATGCCTTGGAAGTTAACGCATTTATATCCTACACACCACCTAATATGCGGGGGGGAAAAGTCTTGCCGCAGATGTAAATAATTGGTGAGCCTAAAGCAAGTCCATTGCGTTGATTACTTTGATTGTGCCTTGATTAATTAAAATTAAACTTGTATAGTAATTTTATGGTGAGATTGAAAGCTAGCGTTCATATCATGCACACACTACTTATTGTCTGATAAATTGTATGTTTTTTAATTATAATCTCACACAAGCACTAGTTAATATATATTATCCTAGCATGGATATATGGAAGATGTTTTGTGGAAAAGGTTTTAGTTTGGATAAATAAATTCAAAGTGAAAACAAACCAGTACCACGGCGCAGCCCAAGGTATCACTTTTGCAGGTCCTTTCGTTTTTGGGTGAAAGACAGTTTGCGCTGGACGTCCTTAGAAAATTTAAATGCATCTATCCTTTTCATTATTTGTTTTTTAAAAAAAAAAAAACAAAGAAAGAAAAGGAAGGGAGTGTGTGTGTGTGTGTGTGTGTGTGTGTGTGTGTGTGTGTGTGTGTGTGTAAGCTTTAGGGTCTTTGATATACTTAACGCACCATTCCACTGGAGAATATTTATACCAGTGCTTGAAATGGCAGAAGCTTGTTGGGATTGGCTAAGAGGAAGAACTTATAAATGGCCCCAGAAGATTGATGCCTCGGGATAAACACTTCTCATTCAAATCCAGAAAAGCAAGGATGCGTGGCAAACAGGTCTAATTAAAGTGCAGCTGGTTTTACATTATTAAGCTTGAAAGTATGCCAGAAAGGTTACTGTATATGCATAAAATCTCATAGCGGAAGCACCACTATTGTAAAGTCTTGGGAGAGTAGGTTTTTCTTCCATCGATTATGATAATTTTAATGGAGGATTTTTAAAATATATATCCATCCATCCATCAGCTAGCTAGTTAAGTCTTTTTCAAAGTTAGTTTGGCTTTACACATCGCAGATATTTCTTGACCACGTCAAAGTGCTTATGGGAATTATTTAAGGTACCTCTTCCTTACTTTTTGGTAACTTCACGTTTTGTTGTGAGGGAAGACGCCAACTTATTGCTCATGAATTTCTACGAACAAGACAAAATAAATAAAAAATAAAAAATCGAGCCATTTGTCATGAAATGGATTTATGTTGATAAGTTTCCAAAATCCGCCAGTGGAAAAGGTTGGATGTATGAAAAGGCAGCCCTTCTTTCTGTAAAAGCAATAATATATACTGGAGCTTGATTGATGTAATATATATATATGGTTTTTTTTTATGCGAAGATCTCTTTATACACTCATCGAGCTGGGAGATCTGTGGAAATGTGAAAGATTGATATGATACACTAAATTTTAAACTCTGTTATGCCTTTTTTATATCATATTAAAACATACTCATCATTGCTTACAAATCTTCGTGGCGGCTGCAAAACAGGAGCCACTGAATCTTCCTTATATTTTTTTTTATAGTAAATGAAAATGCATGGAAGAGACGGCTCTTGTTGTCACAGCACCACCAATAAGTAAGCTTTCCTTTCTTGTATTTTATAGACAATCACAAGATAATTAAGGCCAAATTAATTGAATTGTCTGCATTCTATGGTAAGCAACGAAAGTTGAATGTCGCTTATAGGACTAGGGATAAAAGACGTAGAGAGAGAGAGAGAGAGAGATAATGTATATGATTTTGTAATTGAAGTCTTGTTTGTGGTGACGATTGCATGAGAAATTATTAAATGGGAAGAAGTTAATTAGTGTTACGGTGGTTACTAATTAATGGATCCTAGTTTTTTACACAACAAGTGTACCTAGTTATAAACATATTTCGTTTATTATTCCTAATTAATGTAAAAACATATTTCTAATAAACTTGTTTTAAAACTTGGTCCAATAAATCGGCTTGAGATCCGAAGGTCGGTTTGTGTTTAAAAAAAATAAAAAACATAAAAAACTTGGTTGATTTTGGTTGATTTGGTGTCATCAACATGTTGACTCTTTCAATTCTTCTTCTTCTTTTTTCTTTTTCAAAACAACCTTAATTTGATTTTTTTAAAAAGTAATTAATCAACTTTTTTGATTCATAACCTCAGTTTACCTTGAATTATTTTTTAATTAAATTTTAAAATTATATCTAAAAGTTTTTATTTTGAAAATATAAGAGTAATTTATAGAGAATGAATATGAATTATTGTTGTAATTTATAGCTCATATGTAAATATATACTGGAGTAGAGCGGGGTGTGCCAAGCAAAAATAGAAAAATTATTAATTGTCTTTAAACAATTAGGATTTCTTAAACGGCGTAAAAACTACTATATATACATATAATATAACTCTATTTTAAAATACTAAAAATAAAAACTTCCTCCTGTAAATATAAGCATGTTATCAAATCACATTAAATTTTGTATTCTTTTAAGTTTATTTTTATATTACAATATTCATGTATAATTACTGCATGTTTTTCATAATAATGGATTATGTTTCGAGCTAAGTTGGTTTTGATCAAATAAAGAACTCCTGAAATTCAAGATTAGAGCAATACAAGGTTCAGGACTCCAGAGTTGAGTTGATCCAACCTAAAAGGGTCGGGTCTAGGGCTTGGAGAGTCGAATCTTGAATTCTTGATAAGTACTTTCTTGGACGTTACCCCCAGGTTCAATTAACATAAGCATAACAAACGTTATATGAGCCAACTAACCCAGCCATGGCAGCCCGGCCCATATAACAGGTACAAAATCAACTAAAAAGGCCTCAGGCCTGTATGTCTAAGCAAGAACCCAGCAAAGCATCGGATACAAGTCTTTAGAAATAAATAAATAAAAGCAAGCAGAGCGCAACCAGCACAGCAGCCCCGGATGGTGGCGCTCTCATTCCTGCACCACCCGCTGCTGGCTCAAGACAAATTCATAACTGTACCGCCAAATCCATCCTCTACTCCTCCTGCTTGCCGATTGTAAGGCGGGTCATCAAAAATTAAACTTAAGTCCTGTTCATGGAAAATATTTTAAAAAAAAAGTGATTTTCATAAAAACATAATTTTTTAAAAAATAAATAATTTTTTATTTTCAAGAAATCACTTTTTATGAACCAAACATGAATAATTAAAATTAAAATTAAAAAAAAAAAGCTAATAAGGATCTACATTCTATTATATACAAAACATGTCATTACATATCAAACATTAAAATAATTATTTTGTTATTCTTAAACAAAATTATTTAATTAATTATAATTATTAGAGGTAAAATAATTTTTTTTCATATAATTTGTATGTTATTATTATATTAAGTATGGATAAATTGAACTTTTAGTAAAATAACTTAAATAACCTTAAAAACAAAGAAAAAATAAACATAGGTTGAAAGGCTTTTTGTCTTTTACCATTTAATTATATAGTAAAATGATTTCATTATCTTTTAAAAGCTAAAAAATAAAATTGATTCTCAAGGGCATTTTAATATTTTTATCATAAATTTTTAGTTATATTTGATTTAGGTGAGGAGTAATTTATTTTTTCAACAAATATAAATATAATTAAAATAAATAAATTGGTTCGCACGTGTTACGTTCATGCTTGCAAGGCACTCATACTTTTTGAGCAATGCATACGATACCTCTTGGAGGTCAAGCATCATCTTTCCTAACAGCAGTAAACATGTTGTATCTTATATTTATAATGATCGAGGTACACATGAAGAGACAACGAAAAGTCTATAATAGATTTTTTTTCTTGATTTTTTTTCTTTCTTTTCCTCTCTTTTTTCTTTCTCATTACTTTAAATTTCATGTTAGCCCTAGAAAAAACCAAATGTATTATCTTAATTTGATTTGTTTTTATCAATTTTAGTTTTTATTTTTTTATTGCTATTTATTTTATTTTTTATGCCTTTTGAAGTTTTTTCTTTCAATTTTATCCATCAACATCTTATTTAATTTAATTTTTTATCCAATTTTTTTATTCTTTTGATTACTGTTTTTATTTGCTTTTTTTCCTTTCTTGATTTTTTTTTAATTTCACCCCTCAACATTTTATTTCATTTAATTTTTGTATTCAATTTTAGTTCTCATTCTTTTTATTGATATTTTTTTCTTGTCTTTTATCTTATTTATTTTATTTTTAAATTTAGCCCCTTATTATTTTCTTTCATTTAATTTTTATATCATATTTGGTCTTTATTATTTTAATTTTTTTAATATTGGATGATTAGAAATTTTGTTTCATGATTTTTTCAAGTTTTTATTTTATAGAATAATCATGGTCTCATGATCCAGTTCATGAGTTTCGATTATTAGTTCAATTTTACTTCTATCTTTTTTTCAGGTTTTTTTTTAAATATTTTTTTTTCAGTTTTATCTTTCAATATGAAATTACTAAACCTTGAATTTCATGATTTTTTTTCATTTTTTTCTCTATAAAATTATCCTAATCTTGTATCCCAAGTCACAACTTAATCAAGTTGACTCAAGTTTGTTTATATATATATTCCAGTTTTGCCTTATGGTTTAGTTTGCTTAAGAGTTTATTTCTATTGTTTTATTTAATTTTTTTATAAAGAATTATTTTAATCTTATAACTAGATAACGAGTTTTACATATTGACTTGAGTTATTTTTTTAAACTAATTTTTTTGCAGTTCATCCTTCTTACTTTGATAGTGATTGAGCTTGAATTTTTTTTTATTTTTCTATTTATTAGGCTTGAGTATTCTTATTTAGTTTTTTTATTATTAAATAAGATCAATGTGGTATTTTAATGATATTTAGATAATATCTTTTTATAATATTGAAAAATATTTTTATTTTTATTATTCATTATTTTTTTAATTATATAATTATTTTTTTTAATTATATTATTAAATCAATCACGATGATTAAAAGTTGTAGATTTTTTTACTCCTTTAAAAACATTATAATCGCTTGAGCTTCCGGCACCTTTTCTGTCCTAATGACCCTGTAAAGGGGTTGACAAATACGAGTAACAGATGCCCAACGAGTATAACGGGACGGAGCTTATTTGGGTTTCTTTGAAGAAACTCCATCACCACACGGCTCTGGGCTCTTAAAACTGCCCCTTTGCTCTTTTCTTTTAAAAAAACTAGTGGCTACGGTAGCAGGAGGATTGCCCGAGCAACGTGCTTCGCATGTGGCAGACCGTCAAAAAGCAAAAGTGACCAACTCGTGACACGAGCACGCTACAACCTTATTGGTTATTACACATTTACACCCGCTGAAATAACGAATAAAAAAACAAAAAGAGTGAAAAAGACAACCCTATCACTAGATCTAATCTTGAATCCGAAACACCGAGAAAATCTTCAGACAGCTGAAACTGAAGAATCATTGGAAGCTGAAAATTCTCGAAAAGACAAACCCACATACATAGGTGAGTTCCCTGCTCTACATTTAGACAAGTATTTGTTGACTGTCCGTAACTAGACAACGTGTTGTGTTGTGGAAATAGGGTCAAGATCTTATCTTCCTAGTAAGCTTTTTTTTTTTAAGCTTGTTGTAAACAGACATTTTGCTTTATGTGAAACTTGGTGTTCTGTTGAGTTTGTGTGATCTTTAAAGTCTGCTGAGAATCCAAGCCTTGTATTTAACTTATTTATTTATTTATTTTTACTTTTAAACTGGGGAATTTATGGATTAGGAGTGGTTTGAATATTGGAATGGGAGCAGGATTTATGTAGGATACAGGTTTTTGAGAAAGTTGAGGTTGGTTTGATAGTGAGACAAACATGGGCGAGAAATTTTGGGTGAATGGAGAAAAGGGTATGGTGGAATCAGTGTTGGGTGTTGAGGCCTGTGAATTCTTGATCACGTCGGCTTCCAAAAACTTATCGAATGATTTGGTTTCGCCACCTGTTAGTTTGGGTGTGCAGCAGGGTCTTGTCCAGCTTGCCGAAGGTTTCAATTGGAGTTATGCGATTTTCTGGCATGCATCTGGCTTGAAAACTGGTGGGTCTATATTGGTCTGGGGTGATGGAATTTGCCGGGACCCGAAGGGCCAGGGGATTGGAGATGGAAGCTCTAGTGGGGATGGCAAATTGGAGGGAGCTGAGAAGAGAAAAGAGGTGAAGAAGCGTGTGCTTCAAAAACTGCATATGTGCTTTAATGGAACAAACGATGATAATTTTGCAGCCAGTTTGGATGAGGTTTCAGATGTGGAGATGTTTTACTTAACCTCAATGTATTTTACATTTCCGTGTGATTCAACATATGGCCCCGGGGAGGCATACCAGTCTGGTAGATCAATTTGGGCGCTGGGCATGCCTAGCTGTTTAGGTCATTATCAATTGAGATCGGTTTTAGCAAGATCAGCTGGGTTCCAAACAGTGGTGTTTTTGCCTGTTAAATCTGGAGTTCTGGAGCTTGGTTCGGTCAAATCAATTCCTGAGCAGCATGATTTTGTGGAGAAGGCAAGAAGCATCTTTGGGGCTTCTAATACTG
Source organism: Populus euphratica (assembly GCF_000495115.2). Classification (NCBI taxonomy): domain Eukaryota; kingdom Viridiplantae; phylum Streptophyta; class Magnoliopsida; order Malpighiales; family Salicaceae; genus Populus; species Populus euphratica. The sequence goes on along the minus strand of NW_011499869.1, from coordinate 277,968 downwards.
CACAGGCAAAGGCAGCTCCAAAAATTTTTGGACGTGAACTGAGTTTGGTTAGCTCAAAATCACGATCAATTAGCATTAACTTTTCCCCCAAGGTTGAAGATGAACTGATTTTCACCTCAGAACCTTATACAATGCAAGCAATGAGTACGGATCAAGATTATGGAAGTACTTTTAGTGGGCACCCTAGTGATAAGAATGAAGCAAAACTGTTTCCGCATCTGAACCAAACCATTGTGGGTTTCAATGCTGACACATTGGTGGGTGGTTTGGAGCAGCCGAAGGATGACTTGTCTCCTCAGGGTGATGAGAGGAAACCTAGGAAGAGAGGAAGAAAGCCTGCCAATGGAAGAGAAGAGCCACTGAATCATGTGGAAGCAGAGCGACAGAGGAGAGAAAAGCTCAATCAGAGATTTTATGCATTAAGAGCTGTGGTTCCCAATATCTCTAAAATGGACAAGGCCTCTCTGCTTGGAGATGCCATTACCTTTATCACTGATCTCCAGAAGAAGATCAGGGTTTTAGAAACTGAAAGGGGGATGGTAAACAATAATCAAAAGCAGTTGCCAGTGCCAGAGATTGATTTTCAGCCTAGACAGGATGACGCAGTTGTGAGGGCAAGCTGCCCTATGGAGTCTCACCCCGTTTCTACCATCATAGAAACATTCAGAGAACATCAAATCACTGCTCAAGACTGCAACATGTCCGTGGAGGGTGATAAGATTGTTCACACATTCTCTATCCGGACGCAAGGTGGTGCTGCTGATCAGTTGAAGGAGAAACTAGAGGCTGCACTTTCTAAATGATCTATCTGTATATTTGTATTTATACCATCAGACATAGTCCTCGAAAATTAGATTTTGTACCGATGAATTAGCTTCTATAGTTAAGTTCGAAGATAGAGCTAGCAGTCACTGTTCACTTTGTAGCAAGTCCAGGGGCAAACTCTGAAAATATCCCTCAGGTAAGCTCCAGCTGGGAATTTGGACATGATTAGAGCAAAACAGCCTGTGCTATCCCATTACGTTGGTCCGACTATTTTCTTTTTTCAATGTGATTCTCCTTTGCATCTTGAGGATTTCAAAGTATCGGACCTTACTTTCAGAACATTGCGTGAAATGCTGGAAACAAATGATGCCTGCACTTGAATGGAAACTAGGCATAAAAAATTGAATGGAAACTGATATTGCCTGAGATGAAATTGTGCTTATATAACTGCATCAAGATTGAAGCACATTTCATTGAATCGGATTAGATAAGGAATTGGTTATAGTAATTAACATCTTACTCCCTCTTAATCTTCGAAGAACAACAAGATAACCCTTGTTTTTCTGGTTAAAAAAGCCGAAGAGATGGTGTCGACAGAGGACCCTCATCAGCGATTTGCGTGTCCTGCACTTGTATGAAACAGAACATGTTGGCCCATGAAATCTTTTTTTGGTTTCGCGGCTATATTTTCGGTGTTATTTTTTTATAAAAAAAAAACCATAATGTATCAATCCTTGTTGTTTTCTTTTTATGTATGCTATTTAAATAAGTTCATGCATCAATTAAATGATCTGTTAAACTATATGATATTTCTATTTACTTAGGAAAAAAACCTCATGCAACATCCATTTAATTAATTAAGAGCAGCATTAAAAAGAATTCATACTATTCAAAACCACTGTTTGCAGCCGTGTAGATTCTGGTTCACCGATTTGAATTCAATTTTACAACTTCAGGTTCTCCAATTTGGAATTCAATGACAAAGAAAACCTCAAACCTTTTTGAGTTGTGCCTTTTTCCCACGCCGAAGTAAGGCTTGCATTTAGCTTAACTATAATGCAGCAAATTAAAGTAATTTATAGTCTTCATTATGATTTTGAATACCTTGAATATTTTTGGCCTTTGATAACGAACAATTTTTTTGGGGGATCAACTTATAGAACAGAAACTATTCCTCGGTTTGTATGACAGTGAATCTGGGGTCTAAGCTAACGGATGTTGATCAATTCTAACACTAGTTTCAACCTTCAAACCCATGGCTAAGTCAAACTCAAAAGTATTTGCAAGCCCACATAGACATCTATCGGTCAAACTTATGGCAAAGGTTGGGGTTCTCTGTTTATATATATATGAGACCATTAATTCTCTTTGCTGCACCACAACAAGAGCTGATTTCCCTCCATCTCAAGAAGATAAGGCATTTAGGTGAATAGAGGAGGGAAAAGAGAAAAGCTTCAAGAACAACGTTCTGATCATTTTGTAAGAGATGGGGTTCTGTCACAGGGAAAGCACGTTCATCATTTTTTTCATTTTATCGATTCTTTCTGCTTCTCTTCAACCTGGTGCAACGAGGCCATTAGGATACCAATTGCTAAAGCAAGAGGGGTTGTTGTTGCAGTCCCTCCCAAAAGGTTCTGTGACACCATCAGGTCCCAATCCATGCACTTACATACCGAGAGGAGCCGGCGGGACTTGCAAATTTAAAGGGATGAATATAGCTGGGAATGTAGCACGTTCACCTCCTGCGTTTTCCAAACATGCCGTGGCTTCTTCCATTTCTAAGAACATCCGTGAAGAAGATCAAGTTTCTTAACGTTTTCTTTCTTTTAATCGCCAGGAATGGAGATGATGAGGCTTGATGATCAATCCTTATACCTTGATTATTTGTTTTTTTTTTTTTAATTTGTTTGGAGCAACCATTTCAAGTTAAGTTCGGTTGTGATGTAAAAATAATGTATAACTGATGATGTTACACAAGAAAACAAAGGAATTAATTTGACTTTTTTTTTTAAAAAAAAAACTTGAATAAATATCAATTTTCTTTAATTATGAGGCTTTCTCTAATTATATTTTATTTTTGGATCATTCCATTATTACGTGTTTCCTGACACTATTTATCTTTTTACTAAAAATATTTCATAGAATAAAAATTCTCTCTCCTTTTATTTATTGGATATACGAGTAAACGTGGATAAATATATGATTTTATATCAAACTATAATCAATAGAACTTCCGTAAACAATCTAGAAAAAAATGATCAAATATATCGAACAATCCAATGTGACAAGAACAGACATGTTTCTCCGTCCAAGCAGTAAAGTTTTTTCCTTACAAATTATGAAATTTAAATTATTAGATAATAATTTAAAATATAATTTATATTATATTTTAACATACTTCTTTAAATTTACATTTAAAATTTATATAGATTGATATTACCTTATACTTGATTCTTATCAAATAAATAGAAATAATAAGATTTAAACTCATAATTACTTGATCAGACTTTAAAATCACGTCAAAAAATTATCTCAATTTAAAAATTTAAATTATTAAATAAAATTTTAAGATATTATTTATATTATCCCATACGCACGCTCATGGAACTATATTATATATTTAATAAGTCTAAAATAATATACTCGATGCTAAAAGTTTTAGGGTGCTCCTTCACTGTTTATATAAACAATGAAGGAGGTGGGTTATTTTTTAACATGCATTTTCTCCTTTTATTTATTTTATTTATTTTCATTTATAAAACTTTTTATTTAATATTTGTTTATTTTTAATTATTTTAATTTATTTTTTTATAAAATTATCACAATCTCAATAAACATCATGATATTTGATTTATATTCAATTTTATAAATATTTATTTTTATTATTATATAATTAAGTAAAAAATAATTTAAATAACACAATCTTTTTAAACACAATGAAATTCATCATACAAATTATAAATTTAATGGATTAAACTATACAAATTTAGTTGATTGAATATGTCATAATCAAATCAAAGAATTTAGTTTGAATATCTCTTCAAATTCAATTATATTTTTTTATTAATTTTCTACATTATTTTTTAATATGTCAAGTCAACTAAAGAATAATTTTTACATAGTTTAATTTTAATTTAGATTAAAAAAATTGTACTGAAAGATATGATTTAATAATGATACTAAATAATTACCCATGACTTGAATTTTATTTTTTTTGTTAACCGTATAAGCTATTCTAATTATGTAAATTTTGTAGGGTGGCACCCTCCATCCTCATGGAGTTATGGATGGGTTAGTCGCAATACCAACGTACCTGCATGACTTGATTTTTCGTTTGTAGTTGGTGGTAGATTACGCGGGCTCTTGACTCTTGACTACAGAACCGAACTGTTCAGAAGGAAAGGGAAGGCTGGGGTTTGCTTGCGTACGAGGCAATCCTAATGTTCACACGTCACATGCATAGGCAAATCTACCTGTGCTTCAGCACTAGGAAATTCACAAAAGCCACGAGAAAAAACCATCAGTTCACAGGTCTTTCGAAATGAACATTGAATGCCCTCAAGGGTCAGGGTCGAGACTTTTTCAGCAGAAAATTCGTTAGGATGCAAGAGCCGGTGAGCCTGCCCCAAAACCAAAAACTATACGAGCTGTATTTCAAGTGGGCATTTATTTCCGGTGATGATGAATTATTAGGCCATCTTTACCTTTACAAAAGCTCAACAACACTGTTGCTTTTATACATGCTACATATTTATGTAAAAAAACGATGTACTTGAATATAATTTATTGGTGCTGTGCGGCATTTCATCAATCTGTACATTGGCTAAACACCAGATGCTATGAGTAAAGTACGAGATTCGGGAACTCAGGTAACGCAACTATTACAGATATGGGGTAGCTGTAAGCCTGTTAACTATGATAACCACAAGATGTAATTGTCTAAAGCTGGATGGTGTACATTATTGCAGTCTTGAAATCCAATGGGTAATAGAATGGTGGTTTTGTAACAAGTGATCTCCATGTCTTCATCTTAGGATGATAGATTTGAACTAAAAGTGTTCCTCCCCTCTTCTGCTGCCGTGACCTTCGAGTTTCCATCAAATCACCCCCTTGCACTGGAGTCATTACATGTAGCTCACCGTCCAACACAACAAAACCAAATGAGGAGTTGTAAGTAGCTTTTCGAGGTACACTGGACTCTTTCTGCCAAGAGTTTGAAGCCATGTCATATCTGCAATATGAGGAACACATGAATTAGTTAGCATCACCGACTCCTAGGGAACATCAAAAATAAATAAATAAATCATTTTGTAACCCATGCATAGTTAACAACAACAATAACCAAGCCTCAATCCTAAAATACTTCAGGCTGGCTAAATTGATCCTTTTGTGCCTTTCTGTGTGGTCATATAATAAAACCCACACAACGATAGTAACATCAAAATTATCAGGCAGTTTTGTTGCTGCTAGCATGTGTGTTCAGAGGATCGGCACGAGCATGTGTGCATAGGAGAAAAAGCTAAAGAGAGCATTATTTTTACATGTTAAAAGGCAGAAAATCTGATTGAAAATTGCATATTAAGACAAAACTTATGGGGAACTTAACCAAATGCAGTTTACCATCCCATAAATGCATGCATGACCCGTCTTTTCACTTGTTAGTGCCCTCGCTTAACACATTGTATACTTTATTACAAAATTCGACAGAAGCCCTCAAATGATCTACCGTTACAGACACATAAAAATAGCAACCCATATTTGTTCATTAGCATTTCGTTTTCACCAGAACTTATCAAAAACAAAGCTGCCTTACTACTAAGTCGATCATACAAACAAGGTAACCTCAACCTATCAAGGACTTCAAATAACCATTCCACTACCATTAATCAAACCAAATTTCAATGACACAATAATAGAAGAGAGTTGATCAGAATGAAGACCTTTCAATAAACATGGTCATATCACATTTGAAAACACCTGAAAATAGATGCTGCAGGTGTTCTAACCATTCCATTATACATTCTTACTAGCCTTGACAAGATGAATTAGTATAGAATAAACAAGTGAATTCCAAAACTCCCAAGATAGAAAGTTACTATTTATTCAATCAATAAGACATATACACAAACATGTCTAAGAAAAACAAATATATAGATATGTGTGTACACAATAGTCCATGTACATGTGCAAAAGCAACCACCCCCCATGCAGAGAAAAAGAGAGAAATAGCTTCTAAGCTTAAACACATTTTGTAACTTAAGAGAGGGCAAAGGTACAGTGGAAACACTAGCTGGATCATTAAATGGTGAGTGGAGTGAGCACAGATCAACATTTATAGCCTAATGCAACACATATCCACCTGAATCATCTCCTATATGAAAGATAGAACTACCTTAAAAGGAAGATGCTAATAAACACTTCAACTAACATCCTACACATAATATTTTACATTTCAAATAATTCAATGCAAATGAATTTCAAATAAAATTCTGACACCAGAACATACATTTCTCTCACATTGCCAAAGGGAAATGGCAAGTTTATTGTTTTTCTAGGGAAAGAAAAGAAGGAATATGCCATTACATGTTTCATTTGAATAATGCATAAGGCTGTCTCATTAAAAGAGTGGAGGGACACTCTGATATATCTAAGGGTACTTGCAAATTGGAAGCAATGGTTTTCAAATTTGTTTTGCTGAGACTACTTTGAATTGCAAGGCTGCTTCAGCAGAACCATATTTTAGCACGGGTAGTGGTCTTAACACCAGTTTTAAATTTTTAAGAAAATTCTACCAAACACTAATGCTAGCTACTTAAAAAAAACACAATAAAAGAACCTAAAAAGACTAGAATACCCGTGATAAACCGCCATTTACAGAACCATATGTATTAGTCTCTGCATTACCTAGCCACGCATCCCCACATTAATCAGTGACCAAGACTTATTATAATCTGATAATATTAATCCCAACTGCGATTACTAATAAGGCACTCCAATATATATATAGCGACCAAGACTTACTATAATCTGATAATATTAATCCCAACTGCAATTGCTAATAACACACTCCAATATATATGTATGCATGCATGCATGCATGTATGTGTGCATGTATGTATCCTACTCTTGTTAGCATGCAATGTGTCAATAATTCATGAAGACTCTTGATTGATCCTAAATAGTATTCATTCTTGTTTTATGCAATCTGCAATGGAATACGAAGGTTATTGAGTTTGTAGCATTTTTTAAAACATCTCTTGACAATTAAAGTAACTGAAATGCACAACATAGAATACAATGACATTGGAGGATAAAAACACTAGAAAAACACAGAACATGTCTATAGTATTATGCTGGCGTATTTGGCAATCTAATAACCACGTGACAAATATATGCGGTTTAGTCCACCAGAACCCTGTGGCCAGCTGGCCTCAGAGACACGATACATGGAAACCTAGAAGTATCCCATGCACGTGTTGCAACGACATGAGTCAAGTTCTACGCACAGGTTTGGAAAACTGCTTTCCCTTTTCTAATAAGGGGTCCAATGGATCCTATGTTGCCGCAATAGTTTACGTGTCTACTTAAACAATCTACCTGTTTAAGCATGCTTCTTTAGTTCATTAAATGGAAGTGAATTGTTACTACTTCTGTATAGCACAACAGCATCTAAAACAGACAAATCAAATAGCATCTAACAGCAACGTCAAGTATAGCATAAACCCTAACTAGAAATGCAAGTGACTTAGCTAATTACTTCAATTCAATAGCTAGCACCTATCACTTCGAATACAGAATAAACACTAACAATACAAATAACTTCACCACAATGACAGGAAAAACATTATAATGACTCACCTGAAAATCTCATCCCCATCAAGCATGAAGACAACAGGGCGACCCTGATTCACTCCCAAGCCCTCAGCTTCAGCCTCCTCAACAGCAACAATCTTCCCGAGCCTCCCTCTCCCCGCAACACCCCACAAATCCCCAACTTCCCTCCATTTCCCACATCCATTCTTCTCCAGATCCATCACAACAGCATCCTTGTAATACTCATCTACCGGAAAAATCCCCGAAATCGTCCTCGACTCTCCATACCCTCCCACTACCCAAAACTCCTTTTCCTCCCGATTCCCACTCAAAAACCCCGCACACCCTGCCTTGTATCTCGGCAACCCGTCTATTGCCACCCACTCATCTTTCCCAACATCATACCTCTCCACCGAACTTATCCTACTCCCCGCCGCACCAAAACACGTATGCCTCGACCCTCCTCCAGCCACAATTATTTGGCCCAAATCAGGAACCGCCACACAAGCAAAAGAACCACGCGTGGAAATCATCGGACACAGTTTCTCCCACAGGAAATCAACAAAATTAAACCGAAAATCAAACGATGTTGTTGTAGGACGGTCGATGGGGTAAGACCGGGTGTCGAAGAGGGACCCACCGAGGACGTAGAGTAGGGCCCATCGAAACCGAAGTGAAATTACTGAGTCCGTAAACGTGAGGGTTACACGGCATGGGTGGGAGTGGACGCCAAGCGAGGTTTTGCGGATCGAATAGGTAAGGCAAAGAGATGAATGGATCCTGCGGGAAGATTATTAAGAGGTGGTTGGAGTGGCGGAGATGGTGGCGGAGTAAAAATAGGGTCCTGGACCAGGATTGATGCTGTGCCATGATTTGCAAGTAGGTTTGATGCGTGAATGGTGCGAGTACGGTATCATTGACAGGATTTGTGAAGCGATGTCGTCTGGAATACCTGGGATTAGGGTTTGGGTTTCATTAATTTGAAGCTGTGATGACGATGAAGCAGATGGAGCCATTTTATTTTCTTTTCTTTCTTTTATTTTCAAATATTATAAAAATAAATAAAGCTCTATTTTCAGGATCTGGAGATGATAAAGCTGAGGAGTGGCTTTGAAATCCGCATGGAGGAAGAAGGCTGTGGTGGAGTGGTTATGGCTGCTGCCTGCTAGCACGAGTGGCAGCAGTTTATAAGCATTTTGTTGTTGATCAAGGAGCTTTACTTTATGGCAATGGAAACTTCTGCAGGAAAGTGCAGGGGTGATTGCCTTTTCTGGATATGACCCTTCTTGTTTTTTGACACGTGGAATGCGGGTTTGTTTTTGGTGCTAACTGTGGAGAGGAGATATGATTATATTTGTTTGGATTTGGTCTGTGCTTTTTCCTTCGTCTAGATTTGTTTTTTTGGTAAAAATATTAAATTATTTTTTAATATTTTTAAACATTTTATATTAAAATATATATATTATTATTCAGCACAATACTAAATAAACATAAATATTAAGTGTATCTAGTCACTTTAGTTGTTTTATATTTAAAAAAATATTAAATTGACATTTTTATATGTTTTTGTATTACTTTTAATATATTGATATTAAAAATATAAAATATAAAAAAATTATTTTAATTTGTTTTTAATTTAAAAATATTAGCACTGCTTTACAAATATACATATATTTTTATAAGTAAATTTAAATAAATAAATAAAATAAATAAATATATATTGTATAGCCAGTGCAAGAATTCATCCCTATGTATTTTGTTTTAAAAAAAATATTTTAATAATTTTATAATAATTAGTCACTTACCCTAACATTCTATAAGATTTTCATGATTAAAAAGAAAATACACGATCCATTACTTGTTGTAATTTTTTGAATAATCTCTCTATCATGATCCCTAATAGCACACATTAATTTAAATAATATGAATGATTTAATTTACATAGACAGCGATATTAAATTATGAAATAGGATCTTATTCAACTATTGAAATAAATCAATTAATAATATAAATGAAACCTTTCAATTAGATCCATTAACAGATCCCCTCGTGCCATACGCTAGAAATACCCATAAATATATTTAAAATAGTTTTTTTTTTTTGTTTTAATTGCTGAAAGATTTGAATCTTAGAACTCAGGATTGCTTAATATTCTTCACAGCAGAGCTAAAAATAGAGATCCAAAGTGAAGCCTAGCTCATGTTAGTGGTTTTATTGGTTTTACCAGCAAGGTTTCCACGTGGGCCAATGACACGACAATCTAAGTTGCTCAACTCTGGACATTAGCCTGGTAGGTGTATCCATGCCCTCGGCCCAGGAGGAACCTTAGAACAAATAAAAGTGAGAGGTGACCTGCCGTAATTAAATCAAAGCCCAAGTTAATTTATAATCGCTGATTAAAAAATCCATCAACTTTTTTTAAGAAACATTTTTATCAAAACGACGTAACTTTTGATATTTTAAGGTTAATTTGTCAGATTTATAACTCGGGTATTATCTCAAGCCGGTTTAACTACTATGTCCTCAACCAGGTTCAAGAAAACAGTAAGGAAATGTAGTAAAATTCCAGTTTGCAAAAACTCAAACTCTCTCTCTGGCTTGGATTACACACACCGGCTCCTGATGGGTTGGGCTGAGGAATGATCTTTTGTTTATGAAGAACAAATTTTGCAACGTCAAGTTTTCTTTTTTAAAATTGTATTTCAAAAATGTTAGAATTTGTTTTTATATTTTTTAAATTAATTTTCGTGCGTGTTTTCAAGTTATTTTGATATATTAATATCAAAAATAAATTTTAAAAAATAAAAAAAATATTTTAATATATTTTAAATAAAAAAATATTTTAAAAAAATATCAAACAAGTTTTTAGTAATTAATTTATAATGCTATGAATTTAACTGCTGTTGGGAACGACAGCAGATGTGGAAAGTGGTTCTCATGTTGGTTGAATCGGATAAATAGAGTTGTTATTATAGTATATTTAAGTATATTGTTATGATTGATTTTTGAAGTATTTTTATTTAAAAATATATTAAAATAATATTTTTTATTTTTTAAAATTATTTTTGATATCAGTTTATCAAAATTATCTAAAAATAAAAAAAATATTAATTTAAAATAAAAAATAAAAAATTTTAAAAATTTTAAAAATTATTTTTAAAATACAAAAATAAACCAGCATAATGATCAGTAATCTTCTTCGTTTTGTGGCCGACATATCTAAACAATACTGTTTTAGCTCCTCCCGATGGAGTTGATGACATGATCATGCTGTTTTTTTTTTTACAGAGTTTATTTAAAATTATGATAATAGTTATGGTTTAAAGTATTTTTAGTTTAAAAATATATTAAAATAATATATTTTTTTATTTTTTATAAAATTATTTTTAATATATAAATCAATTTAAAAACATAAAATTTATTTTTTAATAAAAAAAATTAAAATTTTAAAAAAATGCTGCCAGTATAGGTGTGGGCCATTATAATATTTTGACTTAACAGCAGGCTTGCAGTGGAAACATTCTTGTTGCTGTCAATCCATTTCAATGGTGGAAAAATGGTGGAGAAGAATTTATACTGAAAATAATACTTGGTAGAGCTGCAGCTCGATGCTAGTACAAAGTTTTTTATTTATTTATTTATTTATATATGATACAAGTAATAAAAAAGAAAATAAAACTCTATTTAAGGATATTGAGAAATAACTCTAGATTGAGAAACCTAGAGACACGTACGGTAGTTTCAAAGTCTAGGAAAAACAAAAGATAAACTCTTTTGACCGATACTAATTATTGTAAAAAAAATACAAATTACTATTTAATACTTTCTCTTAATTTTTTAATTTTAAGAATTTCTTGAACTGTTCAAACTTTATAAATATCAATTTTAATAGTGAATTTTTTTATATTTATATTCAACTGAAATTTCAACAAAAAATTTTTATACTCACAAAGATCAACCATAAAAAAAAATGATATATACTCTTAAGCTTTTCTTAACATAAAATGATGGCTCATATTGACATCTTTGGAAACTATTTTGATGAAAATATGATTTAATCTTGTTACTCTATGTTTTTGGTGCTTGTTTGGACATGTAAAAAGCCTTATGGAATCGACAAACCTTGTTAGTTTGTTTTTTTGTCATTTCATCACATAACCTAAAGGTTACTTTGCAAAAACCTTTTCCTTCAATTCTTTAATGAGAAAAACTAATTTAATGTAAAGTTAAAAAACCTATAATTATAATTGAGCTATCAAAACAGAAACAATTTTGATAGTTTATATTCGAGCAACAAGATTTATATAAAATATATTCTAGGTTGTGGTGAGTAGTTTTTAATAACAAGTCTTATCTTATACTTTTGTATGATTCTATCTTTGTTATATTTAGTTTGTAAATATATTTTAATCCAATTGCTTTCTTTTCTTTTAGATATATCATTGACTTTCAGTTTGGCTCTTCATTTATAGCCTTTCTCCATGCTTCTTTTTTTATAGTCTTTTTCAAAACATTGTGGTTCAAAAGTAAAAAAAGCAACATTATATGAATTATAAATATCACTTAATGACCAATACCTTTTAAGAGGTAAGTCTAGATTTAAATTATCATGGTGAGAATACATTATCAATGAGCTAGTTTTAATTTAAAAAGTTGAGTTGGCCTCTATTTTGAGAAGTTATTTTAGAAACACCAAGCTAACTTGAAGCTTCAAGAAATTCAAATGTTGCAAGTACTTAATCGGTATTTTATTCTCATTTCTATATTTGATAAAAAAAAAACATATTTTAAAAGTAATAGTTGATTCTTTTTAGGATTGAAAAGTCAAAAGTCTTGGGACTTATCATTGTAACTAATAAAAAAATGTGTTTCCCCCCTTTCTTCACAATCTTGTCTTTTTTTTTCGGAGGAAACAAGGTTACAGGCAATGTAGCTAAAAACTTTTAGCTAGCTAACTTCTGGTTTATGGTTGCATTAAGCTTCAAATGAAATTCAATTTTGAGCTACTTTTATTGAAAAACAATTGAGGAAATAGGCTTTCGTATTGATAGCTTTAGCCTAAAATTTATTAGTAAAGCCTTCACCTTTAAGTATACTTTATGCCATCTCCTTTATGGTGTGATTTTTTTTTTATATACCATGCCATTTGCTAGAGTGTGTCTAATTATAAGCTGCCTCTGAATTTCGTTATTCTTATAATAATCAAGAATTTTTTTTGTTTTTATAAATTTAAAAATTATAGATTCAAGTGATTTATTTTTAATGATGATGAATCTTAATTCAAAACTCCAATTTAAAATGAAATGTCAAATCAAAGAATTCATGGCATACTATAACTAGATACTAAATTCCAACCGTAACACTAATAATTAGAAGGCTAATTTTCAGTGATATAAAATTAAAAATTATCATTTTTTTTAATTTTATTATTACTCCCCATTAATCTAGCAAAAAAAAAAAAAATCACTTTCAATAACTTTCTATCAGGTTAAGACTCCAATACTATAACACTTGCTCTTTAGAAGTGATTACAAAATCAAATATTAAAAAACCATATTTTTTAAATATTTTTTAATAATTTTAATATTCTTAATAATCTTAATATGCATGTAAAAACTTAATTAAAAGATAAAGATAGAAAGCATATATTTTAAATTGATAAAAGAAAACAAATATTTTAGTCTTTGATTACATGACAAACTGTTAATTGATATTTTAAAATATAATTTATATTATTTTTTAACATATATTTCTAAGTGAAAATTACTTGAAACTAAAATTTATATAAATTTATATTATTTTTTGAAATTTTTATTAAATAAATAAAAATAATAAAATTTAAATTTCTATCTATTTATTCATTAAAATTCTAATACAATATAAGAATTCTAATACAATATAAGAGAACCCCATGAAGCTTAAGTTGAGATGGTTTATATAATTCTCCAAGAGCAAGTATCATCCACTCGATCTCCCCTCGATTTAGCAAAAAAGAACAACACTTCACACTGAGTTTTCTATTTACATATGTTCAACTATTATCCAAATATAGCAGCAGACATCTGCAGGTGAGTACACTTTCATTGATGGGCTTTTCAGTTTCTGGCTTATAATTACTTCGACAGCTTCAATATGAAACAACAGCATTTCTCACTTCATTGAGCTTTCTCTCACCTTCTGAGCTAGATAAGTAAATGTTCTTGTTGTTTGGTCTTTTGAGGTTGTATTGAAACAGAAGGTATACATCTAGCCATGGTCAAGAAATATCCACAGGGAAGCAGCACAGTTAAAGACAAATGGGAGAAGAACAACGCGATCTTTCAGGGAGAGCATTCAAGCGTTTTTTCATGGCCTCAAAGAAACTACTCATGCAACTTTTGCAAGAGACAGTTCATCTCTGCTCAAGCACTTGGGGGCCATATGAACGTTCACAGGAGAGATAGAGCCAAGCTGAGACAGCTACCTTCTTGGTTTTTTAAATGTCCAAAGTACCCTACTAGTAATCCTAACCCCGATCATTTACTTTCTTCGTCGTCTAAGTTCTTGCCGTACCCGGATGATCACACTCATGATCATTCTCCATACCTCAGCTCTTTCTCTTCACCTTCTTGCCGAGAAAAGAAATCCATAGTTGAAAGTAATGAAAGTAAAGAATTAACAAAGAAGAAGAGCAATGCAGGAGCCGTGTTCGGGGTTGGAGAATTGAAGAAAAATTTCGCGCAAGAATGTGATCAACTTGAAGTTTTGAGGAGAAGTGAGACTATTAACTTGGACATGAAAATGGGGTGCGAAGACCCGAAGGAGGTTTTGGATTTGGAGCTTCGACTTGGCCTTCTAGTATAAAATTAAGTATCAATGTTTACTCTAAGTTCACACTATGTAGTAGCTAGCTAGATCTTTGGCTTATTTCTAGCCGGTCTCTTGCATCTCCTTATCATCTGTCGTGATTTGTATGAAATATTCTCAGACGCAGGCTAATTTGAAGGGAGACGGTCTTTTGCGAGGATTTCTTACACCATACCTGACAGATACTCTAGCTGAGAACCCTTTTTGGTCTTGTCTGTTGTCAGTTATGATCATTGTCGTCAATGTAATCTACCATGCATTAATGCTGTTTAGGTATGGCTTTAATTATATTCAGCTTAGAAATCAATTGTCTGTTTTTAATCCTAAACTTCATGATTAGTTTAGGGTGGCCTTGTCCTTGCTGATTAGGTTAACTGTAACATAGTTGAAGATGAAGTTGTTGAGATGCATCTCTCATTGTTCACATATAATTCGTAATTAAGGAAGATGAGGAGGATTTTAATTAGGTGAATGTTTGCCTTAATCAATAATTAACACAAAACTATTTACTTCTATTTTTATTTTATTTTCCTCCCTGCAAATTCTCATTTATTCTCTTCAATTTCTGCGTGGATATCCACTCAAAACTCTATAGAAAATACTTTGGGTTGGCAATGTAGAGTGCCGAAGTAGGTGAGCCTCTCACAATCCATTCACTAATTTGGTCGAAATTTGGTGCCCATAGACTAATTAATGACCTCGTTAGTTAAAGATTAATTCATGATGAGCACATCTTATTGAATTAAACCTCTTAATTAAGTTTCCTTTGCATTAACACTCGGGCTATCCGATCCATTGCCTTTGTCAAATGATTCAAAGAGTTACATTACCAACATCTGACCCTTCGCATGTTCCTGCCATTGTCTGTGCCACATGACCTTTCCTTGACAAGAAACACACAGTTTGTTCTGTGTATACCTAAAGAAAATGACTTAATTCCACCAATCTCTTTGTAAATAGTAAACTGATGAGACTGGAGCAGAGATCATTAAATTCAAAGGATGAAAAGATTTCAACTTTGAAGTGGCGGTACAGAACAGGAGAGGTAAGAAAAATGGACATGGTAGTGTAGAATAGAGCCTGCCAAAGTGCACGTTTTAGTGAAAGAAAATAGTGAATGGGATGAAGGAAGTTAAGCTGCCGTCATGATCCTCGGGGATTCATGCTTTCTCCACAATTCTTCATCCGCCAAAAGTCTTGTTATTCAACCTGTCTTTCTTTGTTCAAAAAAGAAGAAGAAAGAAGCTTGGCCTTGTATCATTATATCTTATGGTACCGATGATTAATTCTAATTAAGGGAGTAAGTTATAAATTAATCTCTTTAATTCTGAAAAATAAATTAGATGGTTCCTGTAATTTAAAAAAATTAATTAATTAATTATTCATTTGATAAAGTTTTAATCATGTTTAATTTCATATTACTTTGTTCCGAAAATTATCTTCTTTTCTCATCAATATTTTCCTATTATTTACTTCTTCTTTTTTATTTTTTAAATTATCAAAATTGAAAAGAAAAAAAAACATGATGTACAAGAAAGGGATTGATTAATTAGTTTTTGAAACCGGAGGAATTCCATAGTTTGTTATGAACAATGACAGGGATTAATCTATTCTATACTCAAATTTAATTAAAACTTGTCCGGATCAAGTCTAAGGTATCAATGAGGCTTTCTAGAGGCTTTGTAGAGTTGTAACTAGATGATTGGCATGCATTATACCACAGACTAAATCAATTTTTTTTAACATGTAAAAAAAATATTTAATTATTGTTAATATTTTTTTTAGCAATCAAAAATTAATTATATGAAAATTGATCTGATGTAACATGATTAAACAGTTTAATGGGTTCAAAGATAACTCAGATAACAAATAAAAATATAGTTTGATTCATAGAAATTTAAGATAGCATTTTTTTAAAAAATAATATTGAAACAATAATTTATTGAATTGATTTAAATTAATCCAGGTTAATCTATTAAATTCTCAATCTAGATCATGAGATTATGATAACTTTATATGAAATAAATCAAAACAAATTATAAAACTCATTCTCAATCAATCTAATATTAAATAAAAAAATAAAAAAATATTAATTAAAAAAAAAGCTTAACTTGAGTTATTCTGCCAAATCTGTGATCCAAGTTATGAGATTGAAATAATCTTATAAAAAATAAATGAATAATAACTTAAATCAATTCTAGTTAACATATCAAATATGCAACCAAAATCAATATAACAAAATCTTACAAGGTAAATTGTAAAAAAAAAAGTAGTAATAAAAAAAATAATAACTAAATTTAAAAGATGAAAAAACTTTTAGAACTTATGATACATATTATAAAGCTAAAACACAACATGAGACAAACATGAAAGAATAACAATGTAAAGTTCTCAATTCTCATAGTGAACAATGTATCTATGAAAAAGATTTTCCAACCCTAAGACCTAGCTTAATGAAATTTATCTCAAAAGGTAAATTAGTAGTTTCACCTTACAAATTATACAGTAAAACAATGATTTCTTTTAGCTTTACGTAATACTATTAAGAAAATAAAAATTAAATATATTTAGAGTGTTTGTTTTTTGCATTTCAAAAATATTTTTGAAAAAATTTGAATTTTTTTATTTTTTTTTATATTTTTAAATCATTTTTATATGTTGATCCTAAATATAAATTTTAAAAAAATTATTATCTTATTATTGTTTTAAAACAAATATTTTAAAAAATAATCTCAGCCGAAACCCGAAACTCACGCCTCGTAGTTCTGCTGCTAATTTCCAGACAAGAAAAGATGGGCAAGGTCCATTCATAGTCTTATTTAGAATGGCCCAAGATACCAAATCAGCTAGGCCTTGGCCCCACTAGTTTTTCCACTCCACTCTTCATCTTCTACCTTTCTTCTTTGCAGCTTCACTTCCGTCATCAAAATGTAATGTTGATCTAATGTCTTGCATCAACAATTAGTAAGATGAGTTTTTTTAATGGTGTTCCGTCCTTGACCATTATGATTCAAGCTTCCTATAAGAAGTAAGATATTCATAAATTCCCATCACAAATGATTTAATTTCAAAAATAAATTTAATCAAGAGTGTGTTGTTGGATAATGTGGAGTATAATAATTTAAAATTAAAAATATATTTTTTATTTTTTTATTCTTGATATCAGCACATTAAATCCATCTAAAAAACATTTTAAAAAATATTAATTTAATGCATTTTTATATAAAAATTAATCTAAAAAATAAAGCCGATCGAACACAACGATCATCCGATTATACTATTTAACTGTAAAATATAGAATTGTAAGTTCAATGACCTTGTCCATTTTACATATTTGCATGATAGAGAAGGGCGGCTTTCTTCAATATTAAAAGATTACTGCTCCCCTTTGAACAATTGAAGTTTACTTTAATTTAGATTCCAGAAAAGCTGTCTGTTTAGAAAAATTGAAAATGGTTTTACAATTCAAGATGATTGACCAGAGGCCCATTCTTCAATCTGATTGACCGTCTGGATTTGCATCTACGAGTTTGACCCTGTGGGGCGGCACGTAGATTACTGTCCAAGCTCCTGTTTCCATTAATTTCAATTCATGAATGATGAATGCTTTGATTTTCCTTTCTTGCTTTTCTACGCGCAAAACATTCCATGTCACTGTGTGTATCTACAGGCTCTCGATCTCATCCAGTTCCTCAGGTTGGATGATGTTTTTAATTAAAATTTGATTTTTTAAATTTTAAATTAATTTTATTTGTATTTTTATATCATTTTCATGTGTTAATATTACAAATAAAATTTAAAAAATATATTATTTTGATATATTTTCAAGAAAAAAAACATTTTAAAAATCAATATTTACTCACTTAAAAAAAAAAGACTATTTTTATTAATAGTTGAATTGGGGTGAAATTTTAATAACTTAATTATAAATTTTATTGGGAGATTTATAAATTTTACTGAGAGATTCTGTATACTTTGTTTCTCTCTCTTAAACAGGCTGAGATTGGAAAAACTTTTAAATGAGATTTAGGAGATGTTATTTTTGAATTTTGAATTATTTTTTAGTTATTTTCTTAAGTAGATCTAAGAGTTTTATTTGAATTTTTCCATATAGAGTGGTTGGCTTGCTATTGTCAATATTGAACATGTATTCTCACGAGTTTTGAAAGAAAAAAAAAAATAGCTCCTCCCATCTACAAATTCCGACCAAATTCGTGTAATTTCCAAATAAAAATGTCAGATTTTATGTGCTTGGATCTTGTCTTGAAATTAACGAGTTGAGGAGAAAGGGAATAAAAGGCTGCCTTCTAAAGTTTTTTATTTTTAATTTTTATGGTAGAATAACAACGATAAATTAAAGCATTAATTCATTTGAATTCTCAGCATCACACTTGGTCTCACAAGCAACATTCGCAAAGTTCCAAAATTCTTATTCTCATGGTTACATCTTCCAATGGATGGAACTAAAAAAGACGGGTGATTTGGTAGAGAAACAGTAGTAGTGGCAGCACTCACGTAGTTGTCGTCCATGATACAGTCCATGTCTTTACTGCCCAAACTCTTCCTCTTGCATTTTTCTTGGCATAGACTATAGACTTAGTCAAGTTCAATGCCCTAATCAACAGCAACCTCATTTCTCGTACCAATACCATAACCAGCTTTAAGTGTTATGTCTGTTTCTGGCCTTTTGAACCACCATTTTCCTTTTTGACGTCGCCCATACATCAGGCAAAGGAAAATCAAACGTTCGATTGGATCCTTTTTCAAGAGAAGATTACAAATCCCATCTTGCTCCTTGCCAATTTAAAAGGAGACTTTGAGTGGGATGTTTTGTCCATCTAGTCATTGAAATGACATGTTGTTCTTAGTTTTTTAGGTGCCAATGCCATTTTCCTCACTGGTGGCCAAAAGGGGCGCCTCGCATGCTAATTAATCCATAAGAAAAATCAATCATTTCATATACAAGTTGATGTAGAAGTGTTTTTGAAGTATATACATGATAATTCCCTTTCTACCACCTGTGAAATTCATATTATCAAGACTGGTGTATGATGTTGTTTTATTTAACGATCAGGCGGTATACGTCCCACCAATCTCAGTGCTGCCATTTTCCAAGCAAACTACAATATTTACCTCTAGATTTAAAATAATAAGAAGAAAAAGTTAAAGAAAACGTTTCGGCCTGCATATGCTATCAACTCCAAGTAAAAGCCAAGACTTTTTGGAGCATTCTTCATGCACAAGTAATTAATTCATATTGTATACACCCATGATTCGTTATAGCCGTGGCATAATTTCATGGTAAGCACCGCCGTGACTACCAATTATCCTCTTAAAATTAGTTTATTTTAAAAGTTTATTTTGTGATTATTTTTTAAAATATTTTTTATTTAAAAATTATTAAAATAATATTTTTTTTATTTTTAAAAAAATTATTTTTAAGACTAGAATATTAAAATGATTTAAAAATATTAAAAAATATTAATTTGAAAAATAAAAAAATTAATTTTTTTAAAAAATACTTATAAAATACAAAATGCAAAGGCAGCTGATGATTACCAAAACTTCAATTCTATGAAATTTATGATTTTGAATAGCTCAACAGGGGTTATCATATTGATGTGATGTTGACTGTGTGGTGACATAAAGGTGATGTGTTTTCCATTAGTTATGGGCCTATGGCCGATGCTTAAAGACAAAGTGTAAACTACAAAAGTACACTGTTCTTGTTCATCATATATTCTTCTAGGAAGTTTCCTACATCTTTCCTCTGCAATGTGTGAAATGCAAGTTCAGTCGTGTAGCATAGGCTGGGTTCAAAGACTATACATCTTGTTCTGGCAAAAAGAAAACCTTTTGCTTGTGTTATGCTTGCCCAGCGACTATTTTGAGACCAGGCAATGTAAATAATGGTTGACTTGACCACCGTGAAAAAACATCATCAGTATGGCGCCTGAAATCTCAGAGAATATGTTTCGCCCTTTAGTCAAATCAATCAATGCGGAAACTGGCTTGCTTTCACGAGCTACCAGGCACCACAAAGCTCCTTCAATCTCGCTCTTTAGCGCTAATTAATTATAAAAGTTGAAATGATATCATCTTAAGATGTTTATTTTAAATTTTTAAGAGTTAATTAAATCAATTCCATACTCTGTTCAAGGACCGGATTAGCTCCAATCAAGTCTCGTAGCTATATATGTAACTAGCTAGTTGAATATATATTTCTTTGGCAAGATCAAGTATAATGCAAGAAATTAACTGAAGTGACTATCCAAAAGAACTTAATAATTGGTGATGTAGTCACCTCGATGGACTTCTAACTTTTTGCATGTATGTTTATGCTCTCGATCGATAAACAGATATCGTTTTGATTTATTCGAGAAATCAAATGTTCCCTCCTTTGATCGGTACGTAACATATTAGATGTGACAAATTGCCTTTGATGGTCGGCAGGCCCCGGAAGAAATTTGTGCCCCAATGTGAATAGATTAACAAGTGTTAGAAAAGCATATAGATTTGCAAATATATGTGTATATAATATGCTACGCTACGCTATGCTATGCTATGTGTGCAGAAATGACAAAATTATGGCCGCGTTAACAAAGCCAACATAGATGAAAGCTACAAAAGCTGTAATGAGGGGACAGCTCAGGGAGAGTCATAGTTAAAAAAATAACTGTGCCTGTAAAAGATGGATCCACTAGCTCTAGCTGCAGCCGGCTAACAGAAACGATCTCCTAGCAAAAATCTAAGACTTTTCTCTCTCAAAATACCTTCACTAGAATTCATCACTTAGGCAATGCCTATGTCCTTTATTTGTCCCTTGTCTCCCACCCCCCTAAACCTTTTCCTCTCTATAATATATCATCATCTACCCTTCGTCTTCCTTGCTCACTAAGCGTTCCCACTATTTCTAGAGAAATTTTTAGAATTTCTATATCATGGAATCGTCAAACCAACATGATGAAGACTCGAAGAGCTCAAGCGACGAAGAAATTACTGATCGATCCTATCAAGATACAGGCACCGGCCGGTCCTATGAGTGTGTTTTTTGCAAGAGAGGCTTTACTACCGCTCAGGCTTTGGGAGGACATATGAATATTCATAGGAAAGATAGAGCCAAGTCAAGGCCTAGCTCAGTTCCTTCCTTTTCAAGCAAAGTTGATGAGGATTTTCCCAGTTTTCGAGGCTACCCTCCCCTTCAAAGTTACCCACCTCACTATCCTACAACTCACGAGGTACATACGAATTACCAAACATTTTTTCCGTTATCCTCGACATGGGGTATGGGATCCCCATATGCACAACAACACAATGGTGATTTCTATGCACAAACTCCACAGCATTTGTATCCATTCGGAGAAGATATTAGGAGAGGGAGTCTAAGCCAGCAAATCGATCCATCCCATGTAGATGATAATACCAAAGAAAAAATAGAAGACGGCAGTGAAGCAGATGATGATTTGGATTTGGAGCTTAGACTTGGTCATGATCCATAATATTCTATCTAGGTATTTCAACTTAATTACTGTGTGTTTATTTTATTGTAAAGCTGTGGATTTTTCAATGTTTCAAGCGAGTGCAAAGCATTTATGATGTTTAATTAGTTTGCTTTAGTAAGTACTAGATTTATGGAATGTATGTTTGTGGCAATTGATGTACCTAGAAAGACATTTGTAGAGCTAGGGAGAAGGAACGTTTTTCCTTCTCTGGTACCTCAAAGAAGGATGAGGGGGAGTACTGGCTCATTCTAAGATCATCAATTGCAGGTTACTACTGATGTTGAAGGAGGTTTTGTCTACCCTTCATTTAGTATCCAATAACCCTAGATTCATTTAGGGTTCTGTAAGATTTCTTTGCTTTAAATGTGTTATCAATTTAAGATGTAATATTTAAACAGTACTTAATAAACTTTCGCATTATTTCATGAAGCTTTATTCCTTATCATCCTACAATGAATTCCCATTAAATATTGCCAATATTCATGACAAGAGTTAACATAAATATAGCAAGTTAAAGTTGCTAGAAACCCTAATTGCTTCGTCAAAGGTGGAAGGAATACTGGAAATTAAGAAGGATAACCCCACCTTATATGAAGTGCTATCCTATTATCCTAGCTACTTTATTCATTGCCAGAGACTTACTAAGAAATGTTTTAGTTAAATTGTGAAGTTGCCGAAAATTAACTAATTCTAAATTATTACAAGTAGAACCCGGTTATCACATGCCGAAAATTAACTAATTCTAAATTATTATAAGTAGAACCCGGTTTCGAAAATCACGAAGATATTATGGTGCTAGCATTAATAGTAAGGTTTTCTGGAGAGCTTAAAGGTGCCTCTTCATATATATGCAAGGGCTAGATAGATTGCTTTATGATTGAGTAAGCTATGTATATGTGTGTGTAGAATTATTTCACCAATTAGAGAGATTGGACCAAGTAGGAAGCATGCTTGTGCATGAAGCCATGAACTAGAGCAGAAATTCCACAAGCATTTATTATTTTCTTATAAAAAATGCTTACTATGGAAGTAAGCAATTTATTCCCAAAGGTTTCAGTCTTCCAGCTTCTGAATCCATGGTTAAAGATGCCTACGCGTTAGTCTCATTAACCTTTGGGAAATATTCTCACTGTAGTTATTACATGCCAGTTTCACTGAAGCTCTCTGATTATCATCTGATTTAATTTGCTATATCTCTAGGTTGGTAAATATCTTCTTGTGTTTCAGTGCACTATTTTCCTTTGTTAAGGTGATTTTGTTGTATATATTGCCATTCCATTGCTGGCTTGGGTAAACTCTTTTAAATTATTAATAAAAATTCTGATCTCATCATTTACTCAGGAAAAAGAAAAGAAAAGGTATTTTGTTTTTTTTTTTTTGAGATTTCGTCTTTGAATCTAATTATATAAAAAGAAAAGAAAAGGTATTTTGTTTTTTTAGAGATTTGATTTCGTCTTTGAATCTAATTATATATGTGTGTGTGTGTGATAAATTGGATGAATAAGCAATCTATTACATCATGAACTCCATGAGCTTTTTATTCTAGCATCTTGTTTCTTCTCATAATTGGACTATTTATCTTCTTATCATGTTTTGTGTCTAATTTTGGAGTAATTAATGATAGTTTACAAATTACTAATTACAACAGCATAATAATGGATTATATACGCAAAAATTACAACAACAAAAAAGACGAAGAGGCATCAATTATTTATTATGCACCAAGACACACTTTGCTACGGATTGAAGCAATAAAAATATTGTTTTGTCCTTGCTTTAAAAACCCAAATAACAGTCTTAGGGGTATAAAGATATTTTTAATGAGATTTATTTGTTATTATATATTAATTAGGGTTAAATAAGTCCCTTTACATTTTACATAAACTGTTTAATAACTTTCATACCCTTAGTTAAAAAAATTAAAGTTGGGTATAAGGGCTTTTTAGTATTTTTAACCTTCAAATATTAAATTTCTAAAAAAATAAAACTAATAGTTAGGGTCAATTGAGTTTATTCAATGCAATTTTTTTGTTATTACCGACTTAAATATTAAATTTCTAAAAAGACAAAACTAATAGTTAGGGTCAATTGGGTTTATTCAATGCAGTTTTTTTGTTATTACCGACTTAAGTGAGAGATAATTAGATCTTTAAACATATATGAAAATAATTAAAAAATAAAAATTTACTAGCGATTGTCAACTGGAAGACATCAATGTTATTTAGATGGTATGTAAAGCATTTTGAGGTATTCAAATGTCACTATTTGTAATAACATCCATCTTTGAGTTGTTGTTTATTTTAATTTTGATTATTATTATTTTAATTGTTATTTATTTTATTTTTAATATTTTTTAAAGGTTTTTTTCGATTTTGTCCCTAAACATTTTATTTTATTTGTTTTTTTATCCAATTAGATCATCATTCTATTAATTGATTTTTTAAATTCTTTTCTTATTTTTTTTGTTTTAATTTCATCTATGAACATTTTATTTAATTTAATATTTTTATTCAATTTTGATCCTCATTTTTTTATTGCAATTTTTTATCCATTTTATAATTTATTTATTTATTTCTAATTTAGTTTCTAATTATTTTATTTGATTTTATACAAGGATTGGTCTCATGTCTCGAATAATTAATTTATAAGATTATCTTAACTTAACATCGGTATTTTTATTTATTTATTTTTTAATTTTATCATTGAATATTAGACTTTAAGTTTTATTATTATTTTTTTTATAGAATTATTTCAATCTCATATCCCTAGTTATGGAATAATGGAGTTAATTTGGGTTTACTCAAGTTATTTTTTTATCATTTTTTAAATTGATTTTTTTTTTCAAATTTGCTTTTTGATATTAAATTATTGGGCCTTAAACTTTGTTATTTTTTTCACTTTTCTTTCTCTAGGGTTATCCACGGTCATGGGTTGGTGAAGTTAACATGTATTGACTTGGGTTTTTTTTACATTTTTTTATGATTTCACTTCGGTCTTTTTTTATGTCCATTTTTAAAAATATGTTTTTTTATCTTGAACTCATGTCACGGGTTACAAGTTAGTTAACCTAAGTTGACTTGATTTTTTTCAATATTTTTGTTAAATTTTTTCTTTAATTTTATTTTTTTACATTAGATTACTAGTCATTGAGATTTGTGATTTTTTTACTTTATTTTATGTGTGGCTATCATGGTTCACGTGTTCACTGAGCTAACCTAGGTTTACTTGGGTTTATTTTACTTTTTTTTAATTGATATAACTTCAATTTTTTTCTAGGTTTTTTTAAACAATTTAATTTTTTATCGTGATATCATGATGCAGATCATAGGATAGCCTACTTAACCCAGATTGACCCAAGTTTTTTCTCTGGTGGTTTTTAATTTATTTTTTTTAATTTCATCCTTTAACATTAGAGTACTGTTTGTTGTTGCGGTAGGGTCATGCTTTTCAAGAAAATTATTTTTTTTTTACTTCAAATTAATTTTTTATCATTTTAATATGTTGATATCATAAATAAATTTTTAAAAATAAAAAAAATATTATTTTGATATATTTAAAAAAAAACCACTTTGAATGCTCTACCATAATGATCCTGCAGAGAAAAGTCATGCAGTATGACATGGAACTGCTTGCCACCGGAAAGGGAAACAAGTAACACGTTGGTTTTAGAAAGGCATCACAAGAATCAATTCCCTTCCAAAGAATTATATGATATTGTTCTCCATAAAATAAATAAGTTCATAAAATAAAAAATATTTGTTTATTATATGATATCCAATGAAATTTGTAATGTACCAGGAGAGAATAATTCAATTCTACAGAAACAAATAAAACAAGTGTCGTGTGGGATGGGGAAAAAATCAAACAATTACCCGTTTCACAGAAAACAACAGTGCGACTGCACAGACTATATATCTTGTACCCGTTTCTAACTTAAACCTCCCAAAAAAACTCTAACAGTGGCCGAGGATCAGCACCCATTGGCCAAATACACAGAGGCTATTTGTATTAGCTTGAGACGGCTATGGCTGCTAAAGTTTTGGCACAATTTTGAGGCTTTGGCCTTGAACAGTTCGATGATTTGCTAGTTTAGCCAGCTATCCAGCGCCAGACACCTCCAGAACCTTGTCTTTGAGCTGCACTACGCTCTATCTCCTGCTCCAGTGCAGATTTCTGTCTTCGAAGTAGTTGTACTTCATTCTCTATGGACTGCAATGATTCCAGTATCTTCTGTAACTCAGCAATTTGAGCCTGGAAATTACAATTAACCATAGTAAACCAGATTCCAGAAAAGGGAATCAAGGTCCACGCAATAAACCGGTCAGATCACCACGAGATGACATAAAAAGATTAGCAGAGGGAGAAAAAAAGGGATAGCGGGAACAAGATGAGAGAGAGGGGAGCACCTCAAGTTTAAAGCATCTTGATCTCTCAGCAGCTAGTTGACCTTGAACAGAATGGAGTTCCTTCAAAAAAAGAGAAGAAACAGAAAGAAAGAAAGAAACCAAAGAGAAATTGTTACTAAAACTATATATTACCACTTAATGAAAGAATGTGTTCCCTAGTACAAGAAAATAATCATCAAGAACATACCTTGGATAGTTCTGCATGAGTACCATTAACTTCATCAACCTTTTCTGTAAGCCTAGAATTTTCTGCTCTGACTTCGGTGAGGGACGATTCCAGCACCTTTTTCTCTTCTTTAAGTGCATCAATTTCAAATGCTAAATCTAGTTCAGAAGGATTGTTTCCAACTCCATTAGAGTTCAGATTTAAGCTGGAGAAATCTAACTTTTCAGATTTGGCTAAAGCATATGCAGAAGTAACAGAAGCTGCAGCTGCTGCTGCTGCTGGTGACTGAAAAATCTTTGGACGTGATGCATCACTTGGTTTAAGTCTCATAACAAAAACCTAGAAAATACAGGTCAATCAAGGAAATCAGGTTATAGTGAGAAAGATGGTGCATATAGGCACCATAACCAGCGCCAATGTTACTATAGCACATACCTCGTTATTGTATTTCCCATTATAGCCACCAAAGGCAACCAAATGCCTCTCTCCATTGATTAATGCTGAGCAAACACTAAGTCCCTGCTTTTGAGATTATAATTAGACAATTTCGCAAGCATGGAATGATCATGGCGTATTAGCTGGGAGGTATTGCTTGAAATCCGTCCACCTGGTTTTATAACGGAAGGAAAGACAAATCTTTTGTTTCTTTTATCTCCGGCATTGATATCTTTGTTGATTATGACATAGTCATGTATTTCTTCGACAACACCACCATGGGACAAATACCAGACTCCAAATTACAGACCTCATCGGTCCCCCTAGCTTTTAATTACATTTTAGAGGTGTGCAGCTGCCATGGCGTCCAGCTGCTTTCCTGCTGCTTCGTGAGTCGTGATTTTTGCCATTTTTGGCTTTAATGAAAGCTTAAAAAAGGTTGACAACAGGATAGGGGAGAGGTTCGAAACGGAGCAATAAGATTTAAAAGCTGCTTTGAACATGCCAATACATGTCCGCTGAACATAATTGGTTCAGTTAGTCAAACTACCCGTACAGCACCACCACCGTGATTTTCATTTTTCGTATTTTATTTTTTAGTGTTTTATGATAATATGTTGATATTAAAAATAATTTTTAAAAAAAACTAAAATTATTTTAATATATTTCAAAACAAAATACATTTTAAAAAACAATCTCAATCTCTATCACAATATGTAACACCACCTCAAATAATTATTTGCGGTCAAGTGTTTTACCTCAGAAGATTAAGCAACAGGCTGATTTCATGTAACTGAAAACAAAAACACGAGCAAAGACTTTACATCCATTCCATGAATTCAACACACGTTTAAGACATGAAACATCTTTACACAAAGCATGCCGGGGTGAGTCTATCACAAGCAGGAACATTGATTATAGTAAAAACGTTAAATGGGGTGATCCCGGTTCTAACATAAGGCCCACAGCTATACCAAATCCATCATAGGAATATTACCTAGTGAGATAGTATACAATTAGGAATAGGACCAGAAATGATGCCACGAGTGTAAACATTCTACGGCTTGATTTGGTTTCAAATACCTATGTAAAACAAACTAGCCATCAGTCGGCCATTACAAGATAGGTGTTCAGCAAGAAAACATGTATAAGAAAGATACCCAAAAAAGTAGAATCTGCAATTACTATGAGAAGTAAATGGAGGGGGGGAAATCATCTAATTTACATACCATCTTAAAGCGATCCATGGTTCCTGACAGCACTCCCCTGGAAGAATCCATATCATTGCCCTAACGCAAACAGTATCACATTATTATAACAGCAAAAACAGAATAAAAAAAGAAAGCTCAGGCTGCGGTATGTATACCATTCTGTCTAGCATAAGATTATGGTTGTCCACCTCTTCATTTATATCACCTGACAGCTGCATAATTAACATGCATTAAAATATGCTCGGATGTTTAAGAAATGTAGTTCATGGACAAATGAAATTATTCGAGTTCTACCAGCACAACAATAATTGCAGCTTAAATTTTAATTCCAGATACTGGATCAAGCTTTTAACACCTAGCCATTTCAAATTTGAACTGAATAAAAAGCTCAACATATTGGTAGGGCATGCTAACATGTAATTTAGAGATCATAACACCATTCTTCCTAGAAAACACAAGATGATTTTCAAGAAAGGCTAATTATGCTTGATATCAAAAGGCATTAAGATCTTATCTTTAGCAATATTACTCAAAATTACTGAGTTCAGATTGCTGAGAAACCAGAGAACAAATTTAGGAAAATTCAGATAAGCTTTGCAACTACATGGACTGGTGGGACAAGGCTCTCACTTCTTTTCCCTCTCATGTTCTTAGGTCTCAACATTGAAAAAGCAGAGCATAAATTAGCCTAATAATAGCATTGCCATACTCTCATCATTACTGCATTCAGATTCCTGAAAACCAGAAAAACGAGAATTCAGGAATATTCTGAGAAGCTTTGCAGCCACAGACAGTGAGATAAAGCCTTCACTTGTTTCTCTCTCATGTGTTCCAGGTCTCAACATCCAGAAAGCAGCATAAATTAGCCAGATAACAATATTGCGATACTCCTATCAATTGACTGACAACCTACTTTACCAGCTGAGAAAACTCACTCTCTTCAGCAGAATGACTCTATCTTGCAATCCTTCCAAAGCTCTTTCATTATCTTGCTCATCAATCTCATGAGAGGAGTAAGAGGGTGAGGCTCTGATTCCACCCTCCTCAATTCCATCAAAAAGAGCAGCTCTATTGTTTCGGATGTCCCTGTGCAGAAAAGGTTTCTAGTATGATGCTGAATGTCAAGGTAATACCACTATGGCACGAACACATTAGCCAAATAAATATGGGCAGCCTCCTCCAATAGTAGGAGTAACTCATGTAAACTAGGAGGGCAGTTGATAGATGAGGTTATGTTTCAGTCTCCACAATCAAGTTGCAAGGAAATTGTATCAGGCTTAACTAGTAACATGTGTCTTCAGTTATACAGGAACCAAAAGAAATGCATAGCTTTTTCAAGAACAATGACTTGTATCACAAAGAAAAATCAAAAGGAGAAATTAATTATGGTAAGCAAAAGGGGGGAACAGAAAATTAATGACTAGAATTGCAGTGCATGTTTTATCATTTTTTTTTGTGTGTGTGATGGGGCACATAATGTAAAGCCCATTACAAAAATGATTTTATATCTGCATGTCCACATTACAAAAATTCATTTTATGGAAAACCATCTCACACCGATATTTTCCATTTTATGGAAAACCATCTCAGACCAACATTTTCCATAGCATAAGTTTCAACAGAGTTCCAGTAAGGTTTTTCATCACTAACAAAAACAAATTCAATGCATAATCTAGAACTAAATCTTTTACATATTAGACAACATTGAAGGCTTTTCTGTAACAGTACACTCAGCGGTGTTATGTGCAGGAATAAATTAGTTTTATAAAGTAAACCCTGAATGAAAGAAAGTGGCCAGTACCTAGATACCAATAATGAGGATAACCTTAGAAAGAGAGGTAGGGGTTACTAAAATTTATACTGCCAAGTGACCAGAGTTTGTGATGATAATAAAATACAACATTCATCTGAGTTTAAAGGATTTTCCTAACCCAGACTAATCCACTTAAAAAAAATAAAACACCACATTCTAGTTATCAAACAAACTAAAATACCAGTTCCATCTTCAAGAATTTACCAGAAATAATTTTACTGCACACAACACCTGACTCCCAGAAAATTGACACTGTCCTTGTGCGAGATCAGATACTATGGTGAATATCCGGGATGCTATTTATGGTGTTATTTGTCCTTGATCTAACAATAAAGACGGTATTTCATGACAGCTAAACTCTTCCAGTAGTGTGGAATCTTAATGGGACCACATCAGGGAGAAGCAAGCAAGAGTAGACTGGTATAAATTAGTATGGGGTAGCTTGCACATACCAAGGCATAGCTTTATAGCATGGTTAGCCTCACTGAACAGGCTCGCCACCAAAACTAGACAGCTAAGAACAGGAAGGAGTATTTTGAATGTCCATGATATGGGTCATCAAAGTCCAGAAAACCGAGATCAGTTGTTTTTCACTTGTAATGCTATCAAAGAGGTATGTAGGAATATTTTACTGGTATGTGGTATTTGACAGGCCTGTTGGAGATTGGGTTATTGAACTGGACTGCACAAAGAGAAATATGCAAAAAGAGGTTTTGCTGCTACTGTCCTAAGGTTGGCTCAGTGCTCCTGTTTATGTAATTCAACAGAAGGCCAATAGGCGGATCCATGCAGAAAAAAGCTCAACTGATCATTCAATCAATTCATTACGAACTTACTAAAAGCGAGCAGTGAATTTCTAGAATTTTGTGAAGAATAGAATTGCTACGCTTCTTTTAGTTTTGCTCACGTATACTTTTCATGTATTATCATTGTCCTGTATTGCTTCGTAATGCGGCTCTCCCGTATATACATATACATGTGTATGTGTATGCATGTATATGTGTGTGCGAGCGCGTGTATGTAAATTGATGAAGAAGCACACACCAGTACTCCACAAAACAATTATCTCAACATAACCTGGAACCTCAAGCACTCATCCATCTCATTCAATCCCAGCTCCTCGTTTCTTATTTTACTACAATTATTTTTTTCTGGACAGCATGCACAGACACAATTTGGCTAATAAATCGTCCTCTATTCTAAATAAATAATACATTTACTATGAATATAAGTATCAAATCAGATATCTAGCAAAATTGCATCAAACATCGGAATCGGAATACAACTAACCTCCTCGAATTCATGGCTTCAAGATCACAGCCTTCTCTGCTTCTCTTGCAGCAACAATCTCACACAGCTTTTGAAGATGCTGCAACTCAAATATTCAAAAAATAAATAACGGCACTGAGAGTGAAAATATCAGATCTAAACAGATTAAAAGTCGAATTGCAGTTGAGTTCACGGAGTTGTAACGGATTGATCAAGAGTGAGTGAGATCGAGAGCGAGAGAGAGAGGACAGATCTGATAATGAACTAATAACATGGAAAATTAAGAGAGTGAAAGCAACACGAAACTTACCTTTGGGGTGAATTGCGAAGGAAGGAAAGAGAGGCGATGGAGATAGCTGGGAATTTTATTTACAGGGCAAAGGACAGAATACAGATAGATGAAGCGCTGTGAGCCACTGATGATGTCATCAATTGTGGTCGTTTAATCAGAAAATGGATAAATCCATTTGTGTTTTTTCTTTTACTTTAGCACTTAAAAAAAAACATTATATAAAATATTTAGAAAATTAGCATATTTTAAAGAGTTGCTGAAGGTATTTGACTCTCTTTCATTCTAAAAATACACTGGTACAACTTGTTAAAAAGAAAAATGAGAGGATGAAGAGAAAAAAAACAAAGAAAAAAACAAAAAAAAATACATTAAAATTTTAATGAAGATATAATTAATATTATTGAAAAGATATTGACAAAATAAATTCAATGATATCAAGAAAAGTCATCAATGTAACCAGATTGAGGCACACTAGCTATTTAAATGTATCTAAATTTATTTGTTTTCAAATAACTTGTGTAATTTACTCTGATTATCGTTTATGATTTTTTTTGATGTCGTTGAATTTATTTTATTGAAATTTTTTTAAATGTATAAATGATATGGTCACTAGAGCTTTAGTATGTCTTTAAGATTTTTTTTGTTTTTTCTCTCTCCTCTTGTAAATTGAAAGAGAGAGGAAAAGGTAAAAATAAAAATAAAAGAAGTTGAGAGACATACTAAAACTTTGATGACAATAATAATAATATCCTTAAAGAGGTATTTACAAAAAAAATCCAACAACATTACCAACTGTGACTAAAATGAATCAGACAAGCTGTTTGAAAATGAATAAGCCTTAGTAAACTTGAACGAATCGTGTGACCTATTTTGATAATCGTTTGTGTTTGTTTTTTATGTTGTCAAATTTGTCTAGTTAATATCTTTTGAATGATATTAATGATATCATCATCAGAGTTTGGGAGTGTCTCCAAGTGTTTTTTTGTTCTTTCTTTCCTTGTTTTTCTCTCTCCACTTTCCCTATTTTTTTTTTGTAAATCATGTAAGCTTATCTTTAGAATTTGAGAAAGTCACATATAACACTTGCAACTCACAATCTATAATTTTCTAAATTGTGTTATTTTTTATACTATATTATTTTATTCATTTCTTTTTTAAAAGTGTTAAACTACTCAAATCTATTTTATGTTTTTCTCTTTAAAGACAAAAAAAACCATGTTAAGAGTGGTTTGGATCTGGCATGCAAATTGTTGTTTGTTTATGAGAAGTGTGTTTGTTTTTGTATTTAAAAAACTTATTAGAAAATTTTAATTTTTTTGTTTTAAATTATTTTTTTAATTATAAATCTTTTTGATATGTTGATGTCAAAAATAAATTTTTAAAAATAAAAAAAATATTATTTTAATATATTTTTAAATAAAAAATATTTTGAAAATCAATCGCTATCAGAATTTCAAATATTATTGAAGTCTTTGAATTAAAATTTCAAATATTATTAAAGTCTTTTAAGGGATTTGATTGGACTCAATACTTAAATTTAGTTATAATGTGTGAAAATGGGTTCAATCTTTCCAATATTTGGTATTATAATAGCTTTTGTGGTTATATTTTTAAAAAATTAAAAATATTTTTAATTATAATTAAAAAAAATTAAAAACATATGTTTTAGTTGAAACTATTATAAGATAAATTTTTGCATGTATAATAATAATAAAGAAAAGAGTTATTTTAACTTTTACAAAACTAAGGTTTGAAATGCAATTATATATGGAGTTCATCACAAAGAGCTTAAAATTATTTGATTAAAATAGTGTTTGTAATTGTAATAATAATTATTTTTTAAAGTGATTTTTTTTATGGAAATGTATTAAAATAATATTTTTTATTTTATTTTCTACATCAACACATCAAAATAATTTAAAATTTTTAAAAATATGTTTTGAATATAAAAACAAACTCAACCTAACTACATGTATTTTTTTTTATAATTAAATAACAAATAAAAACTATCACAATACCAAATTATTTATATAGCTTTTATCATAAAACCTTTGTCATAAAACCGATATATATATCCGTCTAAAAACATTCTGGATACACCATTCTATAGAAAAAAAAAGGATAGCTAAGAAAGAAAATAGAGGGTTGAACCGGCAACTGCTCAATGTTGAAGAATATCAATGAAAATGACTTGTAATTAGTGTTGGATTATCACTAAAACTCTAAGTTAACTAGCTAGTTCTCCTCTAAATTCTTGAGGCACATCTAAAGTTCTTATGATTTCCCTTTTAAATTTTAAAATAAATTTATTTTATGACATTGTAGTTTTTTAAAAGAAATTATTAATTTTTATTAATTTACAAGTAAACATTATTCCACCTAAATCTGCCCGGGGAACGGAGTGAATTGTCACTCAAATCCAAAGCTGGCTAATTCTCCACCTCTTCTGTTTTTTGGATCAGGAGGCTAATTCTCCTCTTAATCATGTAGATGGACATAGCCTTTCACCTAAAATTTATTTGATTTTTTTCTAGTAAAAATATTTTCGAACTGGTATGCGTGTGAATTACGATTAATTTTTTTCTTTTCCAATAATCTTAAGGACACATCCATGGTATCATCCACGTGTATTTTTTTTTTAAATAATAATAACTTCTGCGGGATGGTAGCCCTAAAATTATTTGAATTTTATTATGGTTTTTTTTTAGATGCATCCGATTAGCCGTGAGTGTTTTTTTAGACATGCACTTATAAGTCATCTAGGTTAATAAAAACTAAACCATGTAAAAAATTACATGATATAATTTGGTTGATTTAATAAATTTAAAAATAATTTAAATAGTAAAAAATATAAAAAATATAGCTTGATTAAAAATAATTAAAATAATATTTTTTTAAAAAAAATATTAAGAAGACGACATGTTAATTAACTTGGTTTAGTCTGAGTTAATATTTAAAATTTATAATCTTTGTCGTGTGATTGTGATAACTTCATAGAAAATAAATAAAAATATATATTAAAATTTAATTTTTAATTAACCAAGTATCAAAGAATGAAGTTGAAAAAATTAATTAAAAATAAAAAAAAATCTAAATCAACCTGATTTAACCTTCTAAATCTAGATTACGAGACATGAATAATTCAATAAAAAATAAATTATAATAAATTATAAATTTTAATTTCTAATCAATCTAATATTAAATGATAAAATTTAAAAAATTAATTAAAAAAACAAAAAAAATACTGAGTTTACTTACCAAACTCTCGACTACTATCATAAGAATGAAATAATCTTATAAAATATAAATCAAAATAAATTATAAAATTTAATTTACAATCAATCTAATTATTGAAAAATAAAATTTTAAAAAACTTAATTAAAAATATAAAAAAAAGTTAAGAAAATTGAATTAACTTGTAAAATCTACTATTTAAATAACAATATAATTTTATAAAAAATAAATTAAAATAAATTATAAAACATGTAAAAATTTTAAAAAAATGTTGTAGTACTGCATGAGGACGGCACCGGTGATCTCCCTCTTCAATAAGGTTTTATTTTTGTATTTGACTCCTGCATTTTGCTTTAAACACAAACGCCATCTCATAAACAAACGGTCTCACTAGTGTCACTAATTACAAGGGCCCAAGCAACTTAAATATATATATATATAACCAAGCAAAATACGGTGTGTTTACATATATATAAACACACCGTATTTTTACAAGCTTGCAAAAGAATTAGCAGCGGATTCTTGTAATTCTGCGTGGCTTTGTGGTGCCACTGCAACAAAGACAACTCCAGAACAGCCGCTTAGCACCACCGCTATCTCATGGGTTCCTTGAAAGCAACCATCCCAACAGATTCGCGGTCCAACTTGGAACAATTTCTTTTTGATCGGTTGCTTGACCAGAGCCAGCCTATACACGAGCGCTTTAGAGCTCTCTTCTCTCTCCGTAACCTCAAGGGCCCTGGACCCCGCAACGCCCTCATTCACGGTTCCTCTCTCTCCCTCTTGTTTTTTTTTATTAATTTTACCTTTGTTTCGGATTTTGATGCTTAGTTAACCATTGAAAGGTGTCTTATGAGTCACTTGGTTGGGCTTTCTGGAAACAAATTTTGTTGATTTATGTTGGAAGAAAACATCTGATTATGGAATTTGATTTCTTGGAGCGTGTCATTGTTTAGGTGGCTTCGTTTTGCTCAAAAATTGCTCGACGAAAGAAAGTTACTGTCCTTGTTTTTCTAGTTGAACTCTATGTTTGTGCGTGTGTGTGTAGATTATGCATAAATTGGTTCTCCCTTGCTACTTGATAATGTATGAGTGATGGGCGGAATAAATTATGGGCGAGAAAGTTTGATAATTTCAACTTGTGAACTTGCTGATAAATTTTCTGTCTAAATCTGGAGTTTTTCTTCTTTTTTACTTGCATCTTCAGCAACAAGGGATTCTTCAAATTTGCTGGCACATGAAGCTGCATTTGCGTTGGGTCAAATGCAAGATGCTGAAGCTATCCCTGCTCTTGAAGCAGTTCTAAATGATCTTTCTTTGCATCCTATTGTTCGCCATGAGGTGTGTTAACATCAATGTGTAGCATGTTTTTTTTTCTTTGTTATATTGTTGATGGTACTGATTTGTTCTATGTTGTTTTCGCTGTTATATTTACAGGCTGCTGAAGCTCTTGGTGCCATTGGTTTAGAGAGTATTGTACCTCTTTTGAAGAATAGCTTGACTGGTGATCCGGCTCAGGAGGTTAGAGAAACTTGTGAACTGGCTCTCAAGCGAATTGAGGAAATGAATGCTACGACAAGCACTGTTGATGGAACATCTGTGGCTGAAAAATCACCCTTCCTGTCTGTTGACCCAGCCGCACCATCTTCTTTAAGCTCTTCTGTTGATGAGCTGAGGTATTTTGTTTATGGATTAGAACCTTTTCCATACGTACTATATTTGGTTAGATTGCTGACCGAACTCAATCGACTTTTCAGGGGATTTCTTCTGGATGAAAAAAGAGGCATGTATGAACGCTACGGTGCTCTTTTTGCACTACGGAATCATGGTGGGGATGGAGCTGTTTCTGCTATAGTTGATTCTTTGGCTGCAAATAGTGCACTGCTCAAGCATGAGGTTTATTGAGCTTTCTTAAACCAAGTTATGATTATGCTCATTGTGACTTGTCTTGCGTCATCCTTTAGAGTGGATATGCATATGTAATTATGATATATTGTAGTGGAAACTCAGGTTGTCTGATAATTGGTGAGAGTTTTACTTTGGTAAATAGTAGTAGTGTCTAATGAGAATCACTAATTAGTTCTTCCTTTCTGAAATTTATTTGGGATTATAATGGTGCTATAACTTAAATATGTTTTTTTTGCTTGTTTCTTTTCTCAAACACTTTTCTATAGTTTTCAGGTTGCTTATGTTTTGGGCCAATTGCAAAACAAAGCAGCTTCAGCTGCACTTTGTAGAATACTTAGAAATGCAAATGAGCATCCAATGGTCAGGCATGAGGCCGCAGAAGCTCTTGGTTCCATTGCAGGTACATCGTTTGATATTATTTCTGTTGTGTTTTTGTGATTCTTCTTATTATGATCAAGATCCAGCAAAAATGGATAGAAAATTCTTTTAGTTTAAAATCCCTGAAATGGTTGTAGAAGATATATAAAAGCATGGAATTCATTGTTGTTGGATAAGTTAACAATGGTCTGTCATAACACCCTTTGGAGTAACAATCTATGAATATTGCTTGAGGTTGAAGAGAGAATCTTATGATTGTTCTCGCGAAAGCAACTCCTTGTAATTATGTGTGGGTGATGATAGCTGTTAATTTCACATAAACACAAGATTATTTTCTATTAAAAAAGAGAAGGGGAAATTAATAAGGCAACTATGTTTTTATGTCATATATATGAAGATTGTGTACTTCTATTGCTATTTCCTGTACATAACTGTCCTAGTTGGGGCTGTGTAACTTGTGGCAGATAAATCTTGTCCTTTTTCACTCAATATGCTATGTAATTATCAGTCGACTTTTGCCTGTATGTTTGTGCACAATGTGACCTTTGAAACCTAGACTATATTCAGTCTGGCTACTCTAATTAGGTTTTTATTCTGACTCTCTCATAGATGAGAAAAGTGTTGCACTTCTTGAGGAATTCTCAAAGGATCCTGAGCCTCTTGTTGCACAAAGCTGTGAAGTTGCTCTGAGTATGCTAGAATTTGAAAGATCAGGAAAATCATTTGAGGTATGCTTTTGAAAATTAAACATCAGAAATGCATTATATTTGCTAGTTAGCATACTTTAGAAGAAATGACTCTAATTCTCTTCCTTGCAGTACCTCTTCATGCAAGACCCTCTAGCAGAAGCTTAAATTAACCGCACTTCTTCATGCCAACTTCACTACTCCTCCACGGTACCAGTTTTGTTTTTTATATCGTCAACGAGCAGGCAGTCTTTGTGGGATTGCAAGGTAGGAAGAATGTCATGGGTCATACAGAGACTCGTACCTTCTGGGGCCATGGCTTCGCTGATTTATTTATGTTGGGGATCATATAATCTCTGGTTGCTTGGGAATATGATTTTGTTCAGCTTTTTAACAAACTGCTGAGATTACCTTTTTTACTCCATCTCCATCTTGCAACATGTTGGCGCTTTCTCCTGTGTTTGTCAGGAGATGCGTGAAGATGATTTTAACAAACACTATTCTTTTCATGTATAACGAAAATTTTATTTAGCCTTAAATCTCCTTATATGATAAGTTCAGATTATATATTCTTTAAATTTAAAAAAGCATAATATCATTCACGAGTGATGCGTGAAAATTGCTTATAAATGTTGAAACACACCATGCTATTTGCTGCATTTTATCACACCTTCACCTCATGTTTGGTAATTTAGTATTTTTTTTTAGTTATCCGACAAGAAAAGGAAAATGGGAGCTGACAAGGGAACTGTTTATTTAGTATTGCAGTTGCATGAAGTGTTTTTTATTTAAAAATATATTTTTTATATTAGCATATTAAAATAATCTAGATATAAAAAAGCATATTTAAAACAATAAAACAATAAAATAAAGTAAAATATTTTTTGAAAATACTTTTAAAATGTAAAAACAGTATAAGTCGGCTTGAAAATAATAAAAGCCTAATAGATTTCAGCCATCTCATTTTGTTGCTTAGAATTGCCTTGGATTCCTTGATAAGCTAGAGCCGTGTCATTTCTTGGTGTAGAACCGGGTTGACCTGTTTTCTACAAAGGTAGTTAAATGTCTGTTTGATAACTTGGTGTGTAATTTGCTTTTAAAAGTGATTTTTAATTAAAAATATTTTAATATATTTTTTTTATTTTTTTATATCAGCATATTAAAATTATTAAAAAACTTCTAAAAAGCACTGATTTTATATTTTTTTAAGATAAAAAATAATTTAAAAAGCAGAAATTACCGTAATGTTATATATATATATAT